>NC_060121.1:843699382-844002412 GCF_021461395.2 Schistocerca americana
AAACAAAATTATCCCATCATTCAATGAAGAATTTGTTTTCAACTCCAACCAATCAGCATTTGAAGAGGAATTGCATATGAAAGGAACCTTGGAGATTAGAGGTACCAAGACAGTGTATCAAGATCAGCTAACGTCAATCCTTTAACGCATTCATATAGAATTATGCCAACTGTTAATGTGGATGGTAAATTGGCTGGAAAGTTATTTATTACGTTGCGAGAAGTTAGAGGTGCTCTATCCCCTGTGATTCATTCTTGTGTGTGTGATCTTGCAAGGGTAGTAGAGAATATTTATGTCATAGCAAGCAAGAGTAGGAAAATGGGCATAAGAGAATTACAACTATGATATCAGCACTGCTTCTGGCCAATAACTGGTCAAAGAACTTGCATTTGGTTGATTCCTGGTCTACATATAAAAATCATACTCCTTTAGAGCAAACTATTCCTCCTAAAAATTGTGTGACATTGCAATTCATACCACCTGGAAGCACTGGACAAATTCACCCTCTGGAAGTTTTTTCTTCCCCCCATGCCTCTAAAATATATTATCGTGCAACCTGCAGCTATGCCTTAAGGGATAGTCAGTTTCACAATGAGCCTCACCACAAACTGTTTCAAATTGTGTTACATACCATCACATTCCATCAGTTCTTAGGGACTGATGACCTTGCTGTTTGTTCTCCTCTTCCAAATCAACGAACTTCCATCAGTTCTCATCACCTCGTTACACTAATATGTTTTTACATGTATTCTTTAAGAGTGCATACCTAGCTGAACATCCTGCATGTACTGTTACTCCAAAGGAGTTTGCCTTTGATCTTGATGTTGTAAACCATTGTGATGATTGTGGTGCACCATTTTTTATTCAGTATTCAGGGTGCAAGTTAATAGTTTGTTTGGAACATTTCTTGAATGTTGAAAATGTCCATTTTGTGAAGTGTGATACATACATTCCACAGAAGGTTGATCCCTGCACTTCCTGGACACTCATTTTCTGTCAGCTTTCTGATGCACATGGTGACTCATTAGCAGCTAATATTTTTCCTGGCATAGTTGTTAACATAACATTTTCAAATGAGCCTTTCTACAGATTGAACTTCCAAACCTCACGCTCAAGGGGGTTCCTTGTAAGTTTAATGCAAGAGAGCATAAGATATTGTTGCAGTCAAAGACATAATATATTACCTATATGCAAATGTAAGATAAAAATATTCTGAAACAATATATTGTTGTTGTTGTTGTTGTTGTTGTTGTTGTGGTCTTCAGTCCTGAGACTGGTTTGATGCAGCTCTCCATGCTACTCTATCCTGTGCAAGCTTCTTCATCTCCCAGTACCTACTGCAACCTACATCCTTCTGAATCTGCTTAGTGTATTCATCTCTTGGTCTCCCTCTACGATTTTTACCCTCCACGCTGCCCTCCAATACTAAATTGGTGATCCCTTGATGCCTCAGAACATTTCCTAACAACCAATCCCTTCTTCTGGTCAAGTTGTGCCACAAACTTCTCTTCTCCCCAATTCGATTCAATACCTCCTCATTAGTTATGTGATCTACCCATCTAATCTTCAGCATTCTTCTGTAACATCAGATTTCGAAAGCTTCTATTCTCTTCTCCTCTAAACTATTTATCGTCCATGTTTCACTTCCATACATGGCTACATTCCATACAAATACTTTCAGAAATGACTTCCTGACACTTAAATCTATACTCGATGTTACCAAATTTCTCTTCTTCAGAAACGCTTTCCTTGCCATTGCCAGTCTACATTTTATATCCTCTCTACTTTGGCCATCATCAGTTATTTTGCTCCCCAAATAACAAAACTCCTTTACTACTTTAAGTGTCTCATTTCCTAATCTAATTCCCTCAGCATCACCCGACTTAATTCGACTACATTCCATTATCCTCGTTTTGCTTTTGTTGATGTTCATCTTATATCCTCCTTTCAAGACACTATCCATTCCGTTCAACTGCTCTTCCAAGTCCTTTGCTGTCTCTGACAGAATTACAATATCATCGGCAAACCTCAAATTTTTTGTTTCTTCTCCATGGATTTTAATGCCTACTCCGAATTTTTCTTTTGTTTCCTTTACTGCTTGCTCAATATACAGACTGAATAACATCGGGGAGAGGCTACAACCCTGTCTCACTCCCTTCCCAACCACTGCTTCCCTTTCATGCCCCTCGACTCTTGTAACTGCCATCTGGTTTCTGTACAAATTGTAAATAGCCTTTCGCTCCCTGTATTTTACCCCTCCCAATGTATTACCATCATGTAAATTGATATTATATGAAGGTACTATGTTATGGCAGTAAGTGATACATACCATTTCTCCTTCTTCACTGCCAAAGTCAAGCCAAAGCAAGCGAGCTCCATCATCAGCAGAGGAGCGCAAACGCTCATACGGGTACTTCCAAAGTGTGCGGCCTGTTTCATCAAGTAGCGTGAAGCCCTCCTCATAATGAAGAAGGAGTTGAGCTACTTGATTACGCCATATGCATCCTGCAAAATAGACAAGCAGGAATAAAGAGCTTTCTATTTAAAAAAAATACAAATGGAATTATCTCTGTAAGAAAGCTACATAATAAATTAAACAACACTAATAAAGAGCATAAAAAAGTCTCAGTCAGTAGTCATCAACATATGCATATAAATCTAAGGGACCAATAATCTTCAAGACTCTGATTTCTTTATCTGCAAGAGGACGAGTTCAAGAAAGAAAAACACTAAGTATTAGAGAAAGAAATGTTGGCTATAATCCAAGTGAAAAGACTTTTATACAACAGAGAAGCTGTTAATGGTGATAGAAGGGTGGGTAAGATAAATTGTAAAGCAGTGGTTGCTTCCCACTTCTAAATACATTTTCCAATTTTTATGCTGCTGGCATCGTTACTGCACTGGTAACCTCCTTCCATCTCATCACCTTCTACTGTAGCTCAGTTAATCAGTAATACTTGGTGATTCCTAGTATAATCCTTGAAAAGCAGACCTTCTAAGAAGCTCTTTTCTCTTGTGGTTTATATCTTATTTATTTACCAGATTACTGAACACTACATTCACAAAACTTTAACATTATGTAAATACAGGGTGTTTAAAAATGAATGTACAGGTTCTAGGGCTTTGTAGCATTTATTACATTCAGCTTACAGTTATAAATAATACATCAAATGAAAGCGCAGATGAAACAGTTTTTCTTACAAGTGTTCACTTAGGTGAAATGTCAAGTCATCACTGAAGATGACATGATCCAGAATATCTTCTTCATCATGCAGCAACATTTCATTTGCAATGTTGACACACAAACCGTATGCTCTAGGATTTTTACAGCTTGCAACAACTGCAGATAAGGACATAGTTGTAAGCATCTCCTTAAAGGTCTCCACAGAGACATCACTGGAAATGCTAAATCATGCCTAGCCATCTGAACTGATCTCTTGGTGCTATGTGTGAAAGGATCTTACTCATTCAGCACATTCTGCAGCCACTCTTGGCCATTCCGGTCTCTTCCCTTTGCGTACAGGTATACAAACAAAACTGTTTGAGTTGCTCTTTCATTTGATGTATTATTTATCTTTGTAAGGTGAACGTAATAAATGCTACAAAGCCTTAAAACCTGTATATTCATTTTGAAACACCCTGTATAATCATATTTTGAATAATGTAACAATGGAAAGTCCAGGTTGTAATACCAACATTAATATGAAAAGGATAGATTGCTATAGATTGCTACTCACACACACACACACACACACACACACACACACACACACACACACACACACACACACACACATTGAATTGCAGACAGATGCACACTGAGCTTTTGGCCAAAGCCTACTTCAGAAATGAAAACACACACAAAGCAAGCACACCTTATGAACACACATCCACTATCTCTGTCCAGAATGGCTGGAGATAGCATGCAAGGTGAGCTTGCTTGTGTGATTTGTGTGTGTGTGTGTGTGTGTGTGTGTGTGTGTTTGTGTGTTTGTGTGAGTGTGTGAGAGTGTGAGAGTGTGAGAGTGAGGGGGGGGGGGGGGGTTCCTTTCTACAGAAGCTTTGGCCAAAAGCTCAATACATAACAGTCTTTTTGTTGTGCCTGTCTGCAACTCATCTTTTTCATAATATTGGGGATGTCATATTTTACGGGCTATAAGACACACTTTTTTCTTCGGACAATTGCCTCCAAAATTTAAGTGCATCTTATATTCAAAATTAATATAAAGATGTCCAGCATTTGATTTAAAATTCCTGCCAGTCTTAAAAAGGGCCATAAATTCAATGCTGCAGGAAACCTATCTCTATATGGCAACATCGGATTCAACTGACAGCAGCAGTGCACCGAAGTGACAATCAGGAGTTGTGGGGATTCACAAGCTTACTAACAATGTCTCCCTCCTGCACTGTTATCACAAAACCCAGGACACTGTTTAGCCTATGACGCATCATTGCAGTTTATGGTGTCAGTGAACTTGAACTGAAAGTGATGTGTGTTATCGGTAACAGTTCAATATTTTTGTTATCAGCTAGTCTTGTAATGAAAAAAAATAAAAGGTGTTCATATGATGCAGGCTGTAAATTAAAGGAATAACATATGTAGTAGAATGAAGAAACAGAGCAGCTGAGCAGCATTTTGGACCTCTTCCAACAGAAAAAAATCATTCGCAAGTCGTGGGGTAGTAAGGAAGAACTGAAAAAAATGAGGAAAACTAAATGTGCAAATAGAGGATTGAGTGCCAAATGGTCATAACTAGACGATAAAGTATTGAAATGGATTCAAGAACACCATCAAAAAGGCATTTGAATTAATACAAAAATGATTCAAATACATGCTTGTAAGCTGGCATTACAGTGGAATTTAATAGACTAGATGTGGAGTTGGTTGGTGCTAAAGGTTTATGAAGCATTATAGGTTTAGCATGTGAACCAAAACCAAAGTATCTCAGAAAATGCCACTATAGTACGAAGAGAAAATATCTTTACATCACTTTATTACTCCACATCAAAAGAAAACCAGTGTGAAATGAAGCCAAACAGCGAATATGAACAAAACTTCTCTATCATCTGATGTGTCAAGTAACAGAACTGTTGCCATGAAAGGTTTAACCATAAAAACAAGTGGACATATAAAAATGCACTACACTGTTGTCCTTTTATGTCATGCTGATGGCACTGAACTTAATCCAACTGTCATTTTCAAGTGCAAAACAGTGCCAAAACCTTCTGAAATACCACCAGGTGTTGTTGTTCACATAAATGACTAGGGTTGGATGAATGAGGCTGGTATGAAATTATGGATTAACAGAGGTGGGAGAGATGAAAGGCGCTTTATTGAAGAAGAGTTCTCTTCTAGTGCTAGGTCATTTTAGTAGTAACCTGAAAAATTCTGCGAAAGAGATACTGAGACAGGGAAATACAGAGCTTGCTATTATTCCAGGAGGACTTACTTCACAATTGCAAACTCTTGGTGTCTCAAAAATAAACAATTTAAAGTGTATATGAGAGAGGAATTGAAGAAATGGATGATGGATGAAACCCAACATGAATGCATGCCGAAGGGAGCTTTAAAATGACCTACAATCAAACAAGTGTGTCAGGGATAAAACAGTCTTGGTCTAAAGTGAGGGGAGACATTATGAGTGAGGAAGATGTTATTGTTAAATCTTTCAAGAAGTGCAGTATAATTAAGCTCTTGGTGGCAGTGAAGACCATCTTAAATATGAAGAGAACAAAGATGACGAAGAAGAAGAAGAAGAAGAAGAAAGTTTTGAAGATGATTTTAACGGGTTTTAAAGTCATTTCGACTTCATAAACTAAGATTTTTTGTAGTATGGCTTTGCACTCTCACAATAAAAATGGTAAATGCATTTTTTTTAAAAAATTGCTTAAAAATTAAGGTGCGCCTTATAGTCCATAGCATCTTATAATCTGTAAAATACAGTAATGTAGTTCTTCTTTCTTTCCATGCATACTAACATAAATTCAAGAGATACTCTGCCTTTTGCAAGACACTGTTTGTTTACTTTTGCTTTCCCCAGAACGCTTCAGCACTTCCTGTGACATGTTCAGTGGGTTTTATTTATTATTCTTCATTGCAAGACACTATTACTTGTATTAAACAACTAGTAGCTTCATATAAAAAGGAATAATAAAGAAAACACACTGAAGATAGCACAGAAGGTGCTGAAACACGTTTTGGGTAAAACAAAATTAAACAGTGTCTTGCATACGGAGAAATTTCTCTACCAATTCTTTAAATATTTAACAATCGCCTGCCAAAAAGTAGAGTTGTTGTTGTTGTTGTTGTCTTCAGTCTCATACTAGGTTGATGCAGCTCTTCATGCTAGTACATTCAGTGCAAGCCTCTTCATCTCTCCATAACTACTGCAACCTGCATTCACTTGAACCTGATTACTGTATTCAAGCCTTGGGCTCCCTCATAAATTTCTGACCCCACACTTCTTTCCATTACCAAACTGAAAATTCCTCAGTGCTTCAGGATATGTCCCTTCAACTGACCCCTTCTTTTAGTCAAGATGTACCACTAATTTCTTTTCTCCCCAAAAGTATTCAGTACCTCTTCAATAGTTAAGAGGTCCATCCATCTCATCTTCAATATTCTTGTGTAACACCACATTTCCAAGGCTTCTATTCTCTTCTTGCCTGAACTGTTTATTGTCCATGTTTCATTTCAGTACAAGGCTACATTCAGACAAATGCCTTCAGAGAAGACTTTCTAATAATTAATTTTATGTCTGATGTAAGAAATTTCTTAAAAAGTGAAAATCTTTTCTGCCTATTGCCAGTGTAGATCTTACACTGTCACTGTTTTGGCCATCATTACTTTTTTGCTGCTTAAATTGCAAAACCCATCTACCACTTTTATTGCCTCATTTCCTAATCTATACAGCCTAATAGAAAAAGTGAAGAATCCAGAAGACATAGTCAGGTGTCAATAAAACTTTGCCATTGACGAATATGTAAATAATTAGAATTACAACTCTGTGACATGTTGAAAGGACACCAAAGTGCACTAGTACTGTTTACATTTAGTGTTGTTACTGGTCCTGGCCGAGTATATAAGGGGCATGAGCAGTGTCATATATTGAGTGATCACTGTGAATGACACAGAGATGCCACATACTCGTGTGGTATAGTTATCGGCAGCTGAAAGAGTTTGAAAGGCACCGCATAGTGAGTCTCTGTTTGGCTGGCTGGTCAAATTGTGCAGTATACAGGTTTATGGGGCAATCAGATGTGACAATGCCCCAATGTTGGACTGCGTGGGAACATTAGGGCAAGCACATTTGTTTTTAAGTTTTCCATTGACCACATCTGACCAGGACAAGTTAGGTCTGACGTGTTGTGACCAAACACATCAAATGGTTCAAATGGCTCTGAGCACTATGCGACTTAACTTCTGCGGTCATCAGTCGCCTAGAACTTAGAACTAATTGAACCTAACTAACCTAAGGACATCACACACATCCATGCCCGAGGCAGGATTCGAACCTGCGACCGAAGCGGTCACGCGGTTCCAGACTGAAGCGCCTAGAACCGCACTGCCACACCGGCCGGCCAAACACATCATGGTCCTTTTACTTCTGCACCTGTCATCCAAGAACAAGTAAGACCCTCTGCAACATTCTGTGTCATCCTGCCACAGTGGTTGGGAATTAGCAAAAGCCAGTCCATGGAATTACCATCCCATGTGTTGGATGCCATTAAGACCACAACACAAACAGCTCTGTCTGGTGTGCCGCCATGATCGAGAAGTAATGATCGCTGATGAATTGTATTACACTGTGTTCAGGGCTGAATCATGGTTTTTCAGTACCCCAGATGATTGCTGTCGGTGAACACAGGAGCAACCTGGGGAGAGGTCCTATTTTTCCAATGTTTTGGAGAGACACGGTGGTGTTACACCTGACATCGCTGTGTAGGGAGCTCTGGTACCGAGTGCTGTGGGTTTTGAATCCACGCCAGATGGCATGAAACTCGATGGCCACTAGAGGTCGCTGCAGCAGTCGTGCCCTAAGCCATGGCTGTGCGCACTCCTCGCCCCAAGTCTAATGTGAGGGCACCATTGTGGAGCACATGGTCCCAGCGGCCAATAGCGACATACCCTGTCGTGTATTTAGGTGGCTGCATCTCACTCAGCAAGGCAGTCTGGTGTTTGCGTTGATTCAGGTGACATCTCGGTTACAGACATCATGTTTACGTTGCATGTGCTTACTTCTCGTTTATGAGTGGGCGTTGTTTTGATTTCGTGAGGTTGTCTATTGTGACCCTGGTGCTTAATATATTGTTGTTGATCTTGCTTGGTTGTCAGTCGTCCATTCCCATTTGTCCATCTTGTTTGTTCGTGGGCTGCTCCTGTCGGTCCCGCCGCGTTTTCGTTAGCGGCAACCCTGCAACAGGAACTGTTGCGGTTACAACAGGAGCCATTACGTGCGACTTCAAGGTCACTGCTGTTAGGAGACTGAGGGAACTCTGACAGCAGAACAGTATGCCATTGACATCCTGCATCTCCATGTGTTACTTCTGATGTTACAATATCATGGTGACGTTTTTCAACATATACATATATACTGTGCAAGCCACCATATGCTGCACAGTGGAGTACCCTGTGCCACTAATGGTCATTTCCTTTCCTGTTCCACTCACAGACAGAATCAGGGGGAAAAAATGACTGTTCATATGCCTCCATATGAATCCTAATTTCCCACGTCTGATCTTTGTGTTCCTTATGTGAAATATATGTTGGTGGTGATAGAATCGTTCTGCAGTCAGTTTCAAATGCCAGTACTCTTAAATTTTCTCAATTCCCAAAGCATCCCTGTAACACTTGCATGTTGTCTGAACCTACCAGTAACAAATCTAGCTGCATGCCTTTGAACTGCTTCGATGTCCCTGTTTAATGTGAACTGGTTCAAATCCCGAACACTCAAGCAGTAACTCATGAACAAGTCACACTAAGCATCCTTTATGCGATCTCCTTTATAGGTGAACCAAACTTTCCTAAAATTGTTTCACCAAACCAACGCTGACCATTTGCCTTCCCAACCACAATTCTCACAGGCTTGTTCCATTTCATATCACTTTGCAACATTACACACAGATATTTACATGAAATGACTGTGTCAAGAAGGACAGTACTAACACTGTACCCAAAAATTGTGTGTTTTTTCCCCCATTCAACTGCATTGACTTAGATTTTTCTGCATTTAGAACTAGCTCCCAGTCATCACACCAACAACAAATTTTTTCTAAGTCATCTTGTATCATCCTACAATCACTCAACTTTGACACCTTACCATCCATCACAGCATCATCAGCAAACAACTGCAAATTGATGCCCACCCTGTCCACCAAATCATTTATGTATACAGAGAATAATAGTGGTCCTATCACACTTCCCTGGGCCACTCCTGGCAATGCCCATGTGTCTGATGACCACTTGGCATCAAGGACAACATATTGGGTTCTATTATGTAGAAGTCTTCAAATCACCCACATATCTGGGAACCTATCTCACATGCTTGTACCTTCGTTAACAGATTGCAATGGGGCACTGCGTCAAATGCTTTCCAGAAATCTAAAAATGTCAAATCTGCTTGTTGCCCTTCATCCATAGTTTGTAGTTCAAATGTGTGTGAAATCTTATGGGACTTAACTGCTAAGGTTATCAGTCCCTAAGCTTACACACTACCTAACTTCAGCCCGAGGGAGGACTCGAACCACCGCCGGGACCAGTTGCACAGTCCATGACTGCAGCGCCTTAGACCGTTCAGCTAATCCTGTGCGGCCATAGTTTGTAGTATATCACGTGAGAAAAGAGCGAGTTGAGTGCAATGCTTTCTAAAACCATGTTGACTCATGAACATAAGCTTCTCAGTCTCAAGAAAATTTATTACATTCAAAGTGAGAATATGCTCAAGGATTCTACAGCAAACTAAAGTTAGGGATATTGGTCTGTAATTTTGCGGGTTCATTATTTTCCCCTTGTTATATGCAGCAATCACCTGCACTTTTTTGCAGTCACTTGGGACTTTGTACTGGTTGAGAGATTCATGGTAAATGCAAGCTAGGTAAGGGGCCAATGCTGTAGAGTACTCTTTGCAAAACTGAACTGGCATTCCAGCAACTACTGAGGCGAGTGAAAGATGAAGCAGATCTGAGAACATCTAGGGTTTACAAAATACCCTGCGATTGGATCCAGTCTGATGTCAGACAAACAGTGCACACTGTAGAACAACACAGGAATGAGCATGAGAGGTTTTCTCACCTATGTTAACTTGAAAAGTTTGCTTTAGATGCACATGCTTTAGAAAATGGTCACCAGATTAAATTTTGCAAAAACACACAATGTCTTATGGGATAACAGCAATCAGTGATTTTATAATGTTACTTAAAATCCGTCTTGATTGCAAATTTTTTTATTTATTTTTATTCATATGACCGGTTTCGGTTCATTCAGAACCATCTTCAGATCTGAAGATGGTTCTGAATGAACCATCTTCAGATCTGAAGATGGTTCTGAATGAACCGAAAACGGTCATATGAATAAAAAAATAAATTGCAATCAAGACAGATTTTAAGTAACAGATTAAATTTGACAACATTTCTGTCATGGCTGGTACCAATGGCTTCTGGGTCAATGTAATCAAAGAGGCCACTGAAATAAAAGAATCACTGACAACAGTCTCAACAGAGATGGCAGCCTATAGCTCAAAGCAGCATGGGTTACAACAATCACGAGGTTGAAGTGGAAGCACTGAACGCAAAGTCAATGTATTCCCATGTATGGCAGTACTGTGGGTAAGAGAGATGTCAGAGCCAGCAGCTAGAGTATACAGAGGGTGATTCAAAGGTCATGTCCCATAGGGTGAAATCTAGACCGGTGACTGTAGTCTTGCCTCACAGAACAAAACTGTATTCAGGGATATGATTGTTCCTATCATTTGAAGCAAAAAAGTCTAGTAAACATTCTCTAAAATGCATATCTTAATAGCTATGTGCACTTTCCAGTAGAAGAGATGTGTTTTACAGTAGAAAACACATGAACATGTTCTCATAGTTCTTAAAGTATGCATTTTAGAGCCTAAGTTTACTAGACTACTTTGCTTTGTATGATCATTCCTGTCACATCCCGGAATATGACTGTACTGTGGGCCAAGGCTAATGAATCACCAATGTAGAATTTGTCCTATGGGATATAATTTTTGAATAACTCTGTACAGGACTTATCATTAACTGGTCAGACATCATTTCATTCAACAAAACACAAGGGGTATTTAGTCAAAAGATCTAAGGTTCAGAATGGAGTTATGCACTCTAGTACAAAAATCTTGTAATCAACAAGCTCCACATAACTTAAATCAGGAAAGTAAGAATCCCTACCATTTTCAAAGAAAATTAAAAACTAACCTCATCAGCCATCCTTCTACTAACTATCTGAATATTCAGATTCAAAGGCCAAAAAATTCCATTAACTTCAAGGCAACTAGCAATATTCACTACAAAGCTGCATGACAAGTACTTACACACTGCAAACAGGACTCATTATTTACAGATGTACAAAGGTAAATATTCATTTAATCATGTAAATGTTAAGCTACCAACACGAGATGAACAGCAGCTATTAAATACAGCTGAAAAGGCAGCATCTTTTTTTCAAAGTACCAACTTTCTTTTTAATTCATTCAATTAAATTTAGGTAGGTTACAGATGAATAGCATTAAGCTACACAGTGATAATTTACTTTTATTTATTATTATTTATTATGTGCGATTGGACCCATACGGATCACGCAAAGCTTTTCCGATTCAATTTTTTAATTCTCCAAACTTCTCTCATTCTTTCTCCATGAATTCTCTTTCTTTCCGCTGTCCATTTTGTCCCCTGTCTCTTGCAAACTTCATTCTTGGGTTGTACTTTCCAACTATTGATTTTTTGCCTGTATACATTTCTGTTTATAACTTCTGAAGAATTTATTCGTGCATTTGCTAGATCTGTTTTGGTTTCTTGTATCCAGGGTATGGTTTTCAATTTTTCAATGTATATTAAAATTTTGTGGGAGAGTCTGGGTGTTGGGAGTCTGTGGATATGACCGTAAAATTTTAGTCTTCTTTTCCGGATGTCTGCGGCGAGGTTAGATAATTTTTCTGTAGTTTTCCGAGACTGTAACCTGTATCCATCTTCCGTTCTTTTTGGGCCAAGAATCTTTCTGATAATTTTGCGTTCCTCTTTCAGGATGCCTTCCAGGTCGCCTTTTCTATGGAGTGTGAGTGTTTCGCTGGCATATAGTGCTTCGGGCTTGATTACTGTATTGTAGTGTCGTATTTTTGAGTGAATGGAGAGACACTTTTTATTGTAGATGTTGTGGGTTTTCCAGTATGCTCTTTTCAGTTTTTGCAGTCGAACTTTTTGTGCAGTTTTCTCTCCCCCTGTGGGTTCTAGGACCTCGCCTAAGTATTTAAAGAATGGAACTCTCTCAATTTGTCCATATTTTGTAGTCAGTTTTTGAGTTTCAAATTTTGAGCAGATGAATTTGGTTTTTTGGAAGGAAATTTGTAGCCCAACTTTTTCGGCGCATTCTTTGAGAATGTCTATCTGTTTAATTGCTGTGGTCTCGTTTTCTGCTAGAATGGCCACGTCATCTGCAAATGCCAAGCATGAAATTTTAATACCATCTTTAGATCTTCCTAGATGTATAGGCTTCCAGTAATTTTGATTCTTCAGTTCTTTTTCCCATTCTCGGATGACTTTGTCTAAGACAAGGTTGAAGAGGAGTGGAGACAAGCCGTCCCCTTGTCTGACGCCGGTTTTGATCAGGAAGGGCTCTGATATTTCACCCAGGAATTTTATCTTAGAAGTTGTGTTTGTGAGCGTTTCTTTGATAAGGTTTAGGGTTTTCGGATCGAGTCCTAGCTCCTCAAGGATAATAAAGAGAGATTGCCTATCGATTGAATCATAAGCCTTTGCGAAATCAACAAAGGAACAAATGATCGGACTGTTTCTGACTGCTTTGTATTTTAGTGTTGTCTTCAAATTGAAAATTTGTTCTGCACAGGATCGGTGAGGGCGAAAGCCAGCTTGGTATTCACCAATACTGTGTTCGAGTTGTTCTTGTGTTTGTTGAAGAAGACAAGCTGAGAGGATTTTATAAGTGACTTGGAGAAGGGAGATTCCTCGATAGCTGTTTATATCTGCCATGTCTCCCTTTTTATGCAGAGGATGAATTAGGGCGCATTTCCAATCTTCTGGTAGTTTTTCTGTCTGCCAAATGTCTGTGATGATTTGAGTGAGTTCTTTGAGGGAATTTGGTCCAAGATTTTTAAGTAGTTCTGCAGTGATATTATCTTCTCCGGATGCCTTTTTGTTTTTCAGTCTATGAATATGTCTTTGGATCTCCTCTAGTGTAGGTGGTGGGGATTCTGGATTTGTGTAGATAGCAGTTTCTTGAGGGAATCTTGAAGAAGGTTCAGGGCAATTGAGGAGTCCGGAAAAGTATCTTGCCAGCTCCTCACAATTTTCCCGATTTGTGAGCGCTAGTTTTCCATCTGGTCTTCTGAAACATAGATTTCGTGAGCCGTATCCATTGATTCTCCCAGCAAAGGTCTTATAGAAGTCTCGTACATTATAGTTACGGAAATTTTCTTCAATAGACTCACACTGTTCCTTGAGGTACTTCCTCTTGACTTGTCTGATTGTTTTTGCCACTTGTCTTCTGGTGTTGTGGAAGTGATCTAGATTTTCTGGGGATTTTTTACTGTTATACTTCAAAAAGGCTTTCTTTCTTTCTTCCAGCGCTTTTTCACATCCAGAGTCCCACCAGGGGTGTTTTGTGTTCTTTTTCAATGGGATCAGTTCTTTTGCCTTTTTTGTAATTTTTGTTCGAAATTTTTCCAAGAGACAGCTGGTTCCTTTTCCCACTCCTCCTTCAGATTGGTTTCTTTGATTGTTCGTGTGTCAAATTTCATCATGTGTGTTTTCTTTGGATAGAATTTTTTTGGGGTGAATTTCACTTTAATGCGTGTTAAGTAGTGGTCTGAGTCAATGTTCGCCCCTCTGCGGACTTGGACATCATGGATCTCTTTCTGTACGAAATAGGAGATGGCAATGTGGTCAATCTGATATTCGCCGATCTCTTGTATGGGGGACCTCCAGGTCTTTTGTTTTCTAGGTTTTTTTCTCAAAGATGTAGACATTATTTTTAGATTATTTTGTTGGCATAGTTCAATAAATCTCAGTCCGTTTCTGTTGGTGAATCTGTGTGCTGGATATTTTCCTACAGTTTTTTGGTGTTCTTTCTCTCTGCCAATTTGTGCATTGAAATCTCCCATTAAGATTTTGATATCATCCCGGGGAATTTTGGCCATGACATCTTCAAGTTTAGTCCAGAATTTTTCAGTTTGTAGTTGGCGTTTTTTGTTGTCTATGTTTGTGGGTGCATGAACATTTATCAATGTGTATTTCTTGTTGGCGCACTGGATACGCATGGTCATGAGGCGATTATTTATGGGAGAGACCTCTCTAATTGAGCCTAATATATTTCTGTGCACCGCAAATGCCATGCCCAGGAGTGGCGTACCATTGGCAATTTGTTTGTCAGTCTTGCTCTTGAAGATGCGATAGTTTCCATAGTCTATTGTATTTTCATCCGTGAATCTAGTTTCTTGTAATGCTAAGATCTTAATTTTTTGTTGGTCTAGCTCTGTTACTAAGTTGTGTAATTTTCCAGGTTGAATTAGGGTCTGAATGTTAAAGGTACCAATGTACATGGGAACCTTGGGACGAAGTTTGCTTGAGAACTCTGATCGTGATGGCCCGGGTTCCCCAGAATCCGAAAACCCAGTTGTCGTCTGTCGACGAGTGGATTGGTTACCACCTGGGGTAATTCTGTCATTACTCTCACGAATCATGATAGCTTGTAAGTTTTGATCCAGTGTTTCCACTGGGTGTTTAGAACCAGGGATTGTCAGTTCCTGGAGCATATAATACAGCCGCACCTACTAGATGGACAGACGCTGACCTCGCTGCCGCTCGACTCGAGTACAGACGCATTGAGGATTTGGAATGTGAGATTTTTTTTTCCAAGGTTTTCTCCCATAGATCCGCCGTGTTCTGCGTTAACAGGGTCACCTCGTGTAGGATGTGGCTCTTCACCACGCACGGACGGTCTTGGATGTAGCTTCCTCAGAGGCAAAGGTCTTGCATACCTCCTCAGCTCATCCCTGGGGTGGTGAGGACCAGTACTGAGTCAACCCCAAGCAAAGGTGCTACCTCTACCAACCACCTTGACTTTTAATACACTATGCGTATGAAGTTTCTTTGATATATAAAAAAACAAAGATGAGGTGACTTACCGAACAAAAGCGCTGGCAGGTCGATAGACACACAAAGAAACACAAACATACACACAAAATTCAAGCTTTCGCAACAAACTGTTGCCTCATCAGGAAAGAGGGAAGGAGAGGGGAAGACGAAAGGAAGTGGGTTTTAAGGGAGAGGGTAAGGAGTCATTCCAATCCCGGGAGCGGAAAGACTTACCTTAGGGGGAAAAAAGGACAGGTATACACTCGCACACACGCACATATCCATCCACACATACAGACACAAGCAGACATATTCACTCTTTGTCTTTAAATATGTCTGCTTGTGTCTGTATGTGTGGATGGATATGTGCGTGTGTGCGAGTGTATACCTGTCCTTTTTTCCCCCTAAGGTAAGTCTTTCCGCTCCCGGGATTGGAATGACTCCTTACCCTCTCCCTTAAAACCCACTTCCTTTCGTCTTCCCCTCTCCTTCCCTCTTTCCTGATGAGGCAACAGTTTGTTGCGAAAGCTTGAATTTTGTGTGTATGTTTGTGTTTGTTTGTGTGTCTATCGACCTGCCAGCGCTTTTGTTCGGTAAGTCACCTCATCTTTGTTTTTTTATATATAATTTTTCCCACGTGGAATGTTTCCTTCTATTATATTGAAGTTTCTTTGATTTACTTGTCTTTTGTTAACCTATACCTTGACATTTTTCGTATTCCTAAAGGTTCTCCTCATTCCTGGGATCTATGGAACATGATGAATGTCTTTTATTTATCTAACCAGCATAAAAATATTGCTTGCATAAATAAATACATTAACAATGCCAAAATTAACAAAACAAAAGGTAGTTATATGGAGTCATTATAAATGAAGCACAGTGGTGCAGATATGGTAGCAAAACATTTTCATGCAGGTAGTTATTTTAAAAATATTAGAGAAGGAAAGTTACTACTGACCACATAGCAGAGATGTCGAGTCGTGGTAGGCACAACAAAAAGATTCACACAACTGTAGCTTTCGGCCATTAAGGCCTTCATCAGCAATAGACACAAAACACACAGACACACTCATGCAAACACAACTTGCACACACGTCTGCAGTCTCAGACAACTGGACAACTGAAACCAGAATGCGAGCAGGAGCACCAGTGCATGATGGGAGTGGCAATTGGGGGTAAGGAGGAGGCTGGGGCGGGGGGGGGGGGGGGGGGGGGGAAGTAGCGGAAAGGAGAGAAATAAAAAGAAATTAAAAGACAGGGTGTGGCGGTGAAATGATGGCTGTGTAATGTTGGAATGGGAACAGGGAGGGGGCTGGATGGGTGAGGACAGTGACAAATGAAGGTTGAGGCCACAAGGGTTACAGGAATGTAGGATCTATTGCAGGGAAAGTTCCCACCTGCACAACTCAGAAAAGCTGGTGTGGTGGGAAGGGCCATACGGCACAGGCTGTGAAGCAGTCACTGAGATGAAAGATATCATGTTTGGCAGCGTGTTCAGCAAAAGGTAACTCAGTACCATCCGGGACTGGAGCAACTGAATTACATTCTCCACCAGGGTTTCGATTACCTCTCATCATGCCCTGAAATGAGAAATGTCCTGCCCACTATCTTTCCCACCCTCTTACAGTGGTATTCCGCCGTCCACCACACCTACACAATATACTCATCCATCCTCACACAACCCCTGCTCCCAATCCCTTGCCTCATGGCTCACACCCCTGTAACAGACCTAGATGCAAGACCTGTCCCATACATCTGCTACTTACTTCCCCCCCCCCCTCCCCCCCCCCCCCACCTTCTCTCCTGTCCTCCGTCTAAACTGCAGCACTTCACTGTCCGCCACCGCTACCATACTATCACTCCCCCTCCCCTCCCCACCCCACCCTCCTCCTTACCCCCACCCAGTAGCCACTCCCATCATGCACTGGTGCTCCTGCCCGCAGTGTGGTTTCAGTTGTCTGAGACAGCACACGTGTGTGCAAGTGTGAGTGTTTCTGTGTATGTGTATGTGTATCTATTGCCGACAAAGGCCTTAATGGCTGAATGCTATACTTGTGTGAATCTTTTTGTTGTGCCTATTGCGGCTCAGTATCTCCACTATATGGTGAGTAGCACCTTTCCTTTTCTAATATTGTTACATTCCATCCTGCATTTTCCATTGTTTGATAGTTACTTTAACAGGTATTTTGTAGCAACTGGGCTGGTGCTGGTTAATGAGACTGACCAATACTGTTACCAGATTGAAATCTATGCTACCTGTGTGTGATGGTTATGTAAGTATGGGAATATATTTGCTTATCTATGATTTATTTTTGATTACTGGGCATGCAGTAATACACTATTGCCGTATGTCCATATTTTGTACAGGCTCACTCTCTAACACCACCCGAACTGTCCGTGAAGGCCCAATGGTACTGAGCGGCCACCATGTCATCCTCAGTTCACAGGTGTCACTGGCTGCAGATATGGAGGGGCATGTAGGCAGCACACTGCTCTCCAGGCTGTATGTAAGTTTACAAGACCAGAGCCACTACTTCCCAATAAAGTAGCTCCTCAGTTTGCCTCACAAGGGCTGAGTGAAGCACAAGCTATCGTTTGAAAATGGAACTTTTGTTCTTCTGAAACCAGGAATGAAATAAAGAAGATGGTTTGAAAGTGGCTGTGGTGAAATTCTTTTAACAAATTTTCTGTGCTGCTACAGTGCCAACTGAAAACAATGAAGGATAATGCCATGCAATGACCAAACTATAGATCTTGTGACAATAGTGCTGACGTGACAACTCACCCCCATCAAATCATAATATCAACTGTCTATTTCAGCTGTACATAAGAAAAACTTATGATCCCAATGAATCAATCATCTTAATACATCAATATTCAATCATTTCATGCACTATAATGTTACTTTCTTATGATGTGGCATCATATACGGCTGTTGTGGCCTATAAGGTTGTGACCTGATAAAACAGTCGCATTTGAATTTTTCAATATGTTATAGTCTTTCTGCAGCCCAAGAGTATGAACTATGATTCAGAAGGAAATACTGATGAACAAAATGGAACATATTTGATAATGTCCTGGCTCTGTCAAAATTTGCTACCTGTGTGTGTGTTGCTGAAAGTAGGTCCCCACTTGGGGATATCATACTGAAATAGTGGCCTAGCAGGAGAATCAATCAGCCTTGAACTGCATGACAACCTAAACATACAGAGGGGCATTTACATCTTTCAATGGTGGAAAACTTAGCAACTGTCAGCTGAAGAGAAGGCACAATGGTAAAAAATAATATATTGTGCAATATCTAGTAGCAATTATTATTATCTAGTCAACCAGACTACATGCTATAGTGAGGGTTGACTGGGAAGATAAAAATAGCCATGCCATCCAAACTGCATCAATAATAACTGAAGATTTACAACCAGGAATGTTCATTTTGTGTTTTGCTCCATGAAGTGTCCCAAGCTGTGAGGCAGAATCAGTCAGTCAGCAGTCAGCTGAGAATGAGCAGCCAGTTACCACATAGCAACTGCATCTGCATCTGGAGTTCAGCTTTGCATGGCAACTGGGCCAAGATGCCTTATTGCGGTCATGTAGGGAACACAACTGTGATTAAATAGTGATTTTAAAACATTTACAAACTATTTGATCAATCAGCCACTACCCATTTCCATAGTTAATAACCATTCTTTGATTGCTACCTACAACTGCAACAGACACGTCACCAGCAGAGCACTAGCACAGATGAAATAAATGTTTGACATGGACTGAGCTCTAAAATATATGGAGGAACAACTGATTATTCAAAAATTGTTCCTCCGGGTAACAAACTAATTATGGCTATCCTCAACTGAGCACAAGTTGCAACATCATGTGAGAAAGGTTTACTATGAGATTTTTCGATAAGAAATACTGAATCGCCCTGACACTGTGCCTCCACATAGCAAAAATTAAACACAGAATGATTATATTTTTCTCTCTTCCCTAAAAAGAAAGTAATACACTGAGGTGATGAAAGTCATGGGACATCTCCTAATATCAGGTTGGACTTTCTTTGCCTAGCATAGTGCAGCAACTTGATGTGGCATGGACTCAACAACGTACTGGACTCCCCTGTAGAAATATTGAGCCATGCTGCCTCTACAGCCATCCATAATTGTGTGCCGGCCACAGTGGCCGAGCGGTTCTAGGCTCTACAGTCTGGAGCCGCGAGACCGCTACGGTTGCAGGTTCGAATCCTGCCTCGGGCATGGATGTGTGTGATGTCCTTAGGTTAGTTAGGCTTAAGTAGTTCTAAGTTCTAGGGGACTGATGACCTCAGAAGTTGAGTCCCATAGTGCTCAGAGCCAGCCATAATTGTGAAAGTGTTGCTGTTGCCAGTGCAGGTTGTTGCACACGAACTGACCTCTTGATTATGTTCTATAAATGTTCAGTGGGATTCATGTTGGGAAACCTGGATGGTCAAATCACTCACTCGAATTGTCCAGAATGTTCTTCGACCAAATCTCAAACAATTGTGGTCTAGTGACATGATACCGTTATTTTGGAATGTGAAGTCCACAAATGGCTGCAAATGGTCTCCAAAATGCCAAACATACCCATTTCCAGTCAGTGATGTTCAGCTGGACCAGAGGACCCAGTCCATTCCTTGTAAACACAGCCCACACTATTATGGAGCCACCATCAACTTGCACACTGTCTTGTCAACAACTTGGGTCCATGGCTTTGTGTGGTCTGCACGATATTAAAATGCCACCATCAGCTCATACGAACTGAAATCAGGACTCACCTGACCAGGCCATGGTTTAGTCATTAGGGTCCAACCGATATGGTCATGAGCACAGGAGAGGCACTGCATGCAGTGTTGTGTTTGTGCTGTTAGCAAAGGTACTCGCATCACTCGTTTGCTGCTATAGCCAAATTTCACCACACTTTCATAACAGATACATTTATCATGTGTTCTACATCAATTTCCACTGTTATATCATGCAGTGTTGCTTGTCTGTTAGCACTGACACCTCAACGCAAGCGCCATTGCTCTCGGTAATTAAGTGAAGGATATTGGCACTACATTGTCCGTGATGGAAGATAATATCTGAAATTTGACATTCATGGCCACCTTCTTCACACTGCAGATTTCAGAATATTGAATTTGCTAATGATTTCCAAGATGGGATGTCAGGTGCATCTAGCTCCAACAATCTTTCCCTGTAAAAGTTGTGACGTTCGCCTGCTTTATTAACTAGTTGATTGTCCTCAGTGTCAACGTACTGCGTTGCTACACTCGCTGACAAATGTTGGGGGGGGGGGGGGGGGGGTGTAAGTACAATGCAGACTACTTTAAATGATGTAGCTGACAGGTGCAAATTTGTGTTTCACTTTCACTGTTCACAACTCCCCAATAACACAGAGTTACATGGCCAGTGCACTATTGTTTAACTTTTGATAAGCCTCATTAATAGTTTGCAGGCAAACATCCACATACTGCTACAATAGTTTACTGTTTAACATCTACAAGCAGTAAACACTTAACCACACAGATCACAGTATTTTCTGGGATAATATGGTACGCATTGAACAGACACTGTCATTGTTTTAACACACAGCCTATTTGTATTACACTTATTTCACAGTTAAGTTGATGTATCGTTGTTAATCTAACCAATACATGTTCATCATCTGAAACTTGGCCATAGACTGACTGTCTTGGGATCAAGAATCGGGCCCTTATAAATCCTCACAATAATAGGCACTGAAACTACACATTGTTCAATGTTTAGTTTACAAAAATTACAATTAAAACTAAACTCATTAAATTAACCGAATATATAGACAAATTGCATTCTTTTAACAGTTTCTTCCACTACAAGGGTTAAACTGAATTATTTATTTAAATGATGAAATTAACATATATAGTTACGCGAACAATACTTTGATGAAACTGAAAATTACTTTGGAATTAATTAAGGGCTCGCTTTGCTAACATGTTTTTGAATAGAGCCAAATAGATCATTTAAGAATACTATTAGTTGTTCCTCCAAATGTTTATAATTAGTACAGAATTTATATTTGTTTACATGTCAACAACAGAATTTAAGTTACGAAACAATTACTGATTTCTCCCTACAACAAAAGATACTACCTAGGAATAGTCAAAATAAATTACAAAATCAATTACATACAAAAAAATTTGCACAAAATTAGATCTGGTGCTACATTCTTTAAAACTGAGGGCCAACCTTTCTCTTTTATGGAAATGCATATTATACTCATGTATGGTAACAGTGTTTAGTCAGACATGAAAAAATGAATTTTAGGGAGGCAGATGGCAAAATAAGAGGGGAAGTAAAAATATCCCCGCTTGCTTCATCACAAAGTCTGTTAATTCCAACCATGTGGCCATAATCATGTTGGAAACCTTTTCACATGAATATCTTGAGTACAAATGACAGCTATGCCATTCACTGTCCTTGTATATTTTGTGTATGCGACACCACCACTATCTGTATAAGTACATACCACTAGCCCATTACTTTTGTCCCATCAGTGTATAATGCTGTGGAATAACATGAACTATCATCGCATTCATAGCCTGAATCCACATGCTTCTAATAATGTGCAATGTGTGCCTTGCCATGATTCCTCTGCACAGAGCTCCAATCACTGAATCACTGAGTGTACCAAACTCGCCTGAGTAACATCTGCCCACATCCGCACTCCAAGGAGCACCTTGCCTGCTGCATCCTAATTGCTGGCACTCGCTGAGTGCTGCCTCTCTATCACGTCATGTGATGTCACCAGTGACTTTGACATCAAGACCCCAACCTTGTGGGACAGTTACAACTAGGCCAAAATTTATCTACTACACTTCGATGGATGGTATATTGGCACCAAGCTATGCATCCAAGAAGTATTGTTTCACTATTCACAGTGATTCCAGAGACTACTGTTATTTTCATTTGTAGAGTAAGTAAACTTCTATTGCACTGGCTACCTGGGTTTCCATATCTTGCAGCATGCAACTTTATCATGGTCACGAGGATTCTTAGTGCTCACCCAGGGTGGCCCTCCTCTCATGCATTCTTTGGTCTGTTGCTCACATAACACAGCAACTCTCAGTTGTTCCTGTCTACTTCCTCATGTTACAGACTATGCAGTGCCATGTCAACACTATCCAACAAAACACTGATCTTCCACTGCAGCGGGTCATTTGCCCAACCTCTGCGACATCTCCATAGTGGACGCGTGGGGCAATGTCACCCTTCTGCTGCAACAGCTTATCTACCCAGCTGCTACTTCATCCTAGACATGGACACAAAAGCACCCAATGCTCCATGTTTTTGACAAAACCTAGGAGCCATCGTCCTTCTGTCTGAATTGGCTGCAACAGCCTTTTTGGCCTTCGCAGTCCATAAGAACTCTCACAAACAAGCTCTTCTCCTCACTGGGTCTGGTCTGATGCTTCAGCCTATTGCCTTTTACTGTCTCCCAATCCTGAAGTTGACTCTTCTTCCTTGTCCTATGCTCTTCGCGGGACCAACTAACTGCTCATTATGCTGTTCACAATGGATCTCATGCTCCTGTACACCCTTCCTCTTCTGGGACATTTTCCCTGCTGCATCCTCCTGCTTCTGCTCTCTTTCTGGACCCTTCACACCTTACTGTGCCACAGGTCCAGCTGGTTAGTGCATTCCAGACCCTGTTGTTGCACATTCCGATGTCCACAGAACTCGCCTGCCCAAGGACAGCTAGCTCACTGCCACTGCAACCACCAAAGCTGCTACCGCCATCATGGCAGCCAACTTTTGCAGTGCTTACCACAGTGCCACCACCCTGTCTGACCCTTCTCTCATTCTTCTGGCTTATGTTTCTCTTCCTGTGTCCCATGTGCAAACCTGCTTGTGCTACAGAGGTGCACACCTGTGCTTGGTCCTCCTTCATACTTTAAACATGCACATTCACACTCCAAATAGAAATGCACACTCACCAATGTGTACTCCTGTGCACCATCGCATACCAACACGTTCCCAGGCACCAACGCACGCACCCACACACCAATGTGTGCTCCCACATACCAATGTGAACTCCTGTGCACCACTGCATACCAACACGTGCACCAACATGTACACTGACACGTGCTCTCCTGCATTATTGTACACCAAAGCATGCTTTCACACACCAGTGTGCCCTTCCGCGCACTACTGCATGCTCACACACACACACACACACACACACACACACACACACACACACACACACACACACACACACACATCCCCAATGGAATATGAACAGGTCCTTCTGGCACTTTCAGTGCTGCCCTTGAGGAAGTTTCATCACAAGCCTTGTCCACTAATCTCCTGTTGCCTTTCCACAACAGTGATCCAGCATAGCTCTTGCCACCATAGCAGCCCTTGCGCTGCTTGCATCCTTCCTCGGGGGGTCTCCCTTTTTTACGATGGTTTCATCATCTACAGGGGAAAGTGTGCCGCACTGTATGACTAGCACCTATGATTCAACTACCCTTCAGACAGAAATGTAGGGGAAGTAGCATATATTCATTGCCCGCTTACTACACAGACTCTGGAAATCACAAGGAAACAATACAACATAAATATAGATCTGCAGGACTGTTTACCTCCAAGTCTCCAGAAGTCTCCACATGTCCAGTGGGTGCAAGTCTCGCTCCAACAAGTCACATGCCTCCCAGGTTGGTCCTAGTATCCTTCCATGACCCAGCTATAGAAGTCGTGGCTCGGCCAACCTATGCCAGTTGCACACTGGAGCAGCTCCATGGCCAGGTGCTGACCTTTCACAGTTCTTCAGTGTGGAGCTCTCCTCATCAAGTGCAGCCACCAGTCATCAGGAGTAATGCCGTGGCACCCCACTGCAGTTCCTCAGCACAGAGCTCCAATCACTGAGCACACCAGACTTGGTTGACTGACCAAGGACTTTCTACTATGTTGTGATGCTCACTACACTAGCACCAAGCCACATATCCAGACATCCATGAAGTATTCTTTCATTATTCATGGGGAATCCAGAGACTACTGTCCTATTTGCTCACAGACAAAATAATCTTATACTATTCTGGCTACATGGGTTTAATGTCTTTTAGTGTGTGCCTTCAACGTATGGACACTTCAATCGCCAGTTTCGCTCTGACCCATGTGATAGAGTTAAAATATTCACTCTCCAATACCAATAATGAATGCCCTGCAACCATAAGAGAGATTTCAAGAGTAACCACTGGACTGGGAAATGTACACTGCTACACTCCCTCAAAATGCTCCATTCTAACTTCTGGAGAAATGTCCACACAGACAGAACAGGGAGCAATAGAAAACTATGTAGATCAAAAGACCCAACCAAGTCCAGTTTCCAAACTCTTCCATCAAACACCACTGCCACCTAGCTGATGGCTCCACAATGCAGGCCTCTGCCCACTAATCGCATGCACACTCACTATGCTGCAATACCCACCAGGCCACAGGAAACAGAAAATATTGCTTAATGTACACTAGCACATCCGATAACTGTAAGTACTTACGACAAGCAAGTTCTCGCTGGGCACTAGCACATGCATGGCTGCCTTGTACAAGAGATCGTGCCCAGTTGGCAAGATCACGATGAGTTTCTGCTCGAAGATGATGTGTTACTACACCATCCGGTGTTCCACAACGGACACTGAATGTGATCATATCTGTCTGTCGAGTTGAGCTCACTAGCCTGTCAAAAAGTAATTTCATTTATTGGACATTCTGATCTAACTTTCAACAAGATTCAACTAAAATAACCAGAGGAAACAGTATCAAAAAAATCACTTGTTTAACACCTAGGTGATAAATATAGTTTAGTGTCACTTAAAGCATAATTCATCACTTGAAATAAAGTGTCCTGGTGGCAGATTTTAGAAAAACTGTACAAAAGGAAAGTTGTACGAAAAGCAATTGCAGCAAATCAAGACTTGACAGGTCAAGCTACTTTATAATTAAATAAAAAGAACTTAAGTTTATGCAAGAAAAGTTGGAAAAATAAGCGTACATTAATTCAACATATACATATTGTTCATATTTACAGTCATTCTAACTCAGTTGCTACTTCCATTATGTTTACCTTGCAGATAGGAGTAACGACTAATTCTCTTCTAAAGCTGATATTTTTTATGGTTTATGCCAAAAACATTTCACCTAATTGCGTTAGATAAATTCAGTAGTCTACAAAGAAATAAAAGAGATCATCATTTAGCTATAAATATTTGTTGTGAGGTATGTTGTTTTTCTTGGTTGAACATTTAGGTTCTCTTAATACTTAAATTTACAAAATTGTGGTTTGGCACTTACTTCTATGTCTCCTATGCTATATACATACTCATTGCCTCTTCTGTTTATCCAGTGAACACACATATAGCACAAGAGACACAAATGTAAGAGTTAAACCACAATCCTGTAATTTTAAATGGAGTAAACATTAGGATAACAAAAATGTGCTACCAGTTAATAACTCATATTTCACAACAAAAATATTTATAGTTAAAGAAATGATATCTTGTTTCCATATGAACCACTGAAAATGCCTAATCTAATTGAGTCAAATATGTTTGGCAAAAACAATAATAAAAATTCAGCTGTGGAAGACAGATTATATTTATTCTTATTTACATGATAAACATCACTAACAAATACTGTTCAAATGGTGACATGGGTATCTGAAATACATGCCTAAGGGCATTGATGTAGTCTGAATTATGTGAACAAATGATTAAGACAGTTACTACAATGTACATCTACCCACTAAGTGGCGCCAGGAGAAAACACACACACACACACACACACACACACACACACACACACACACACGAAAAGGTTTAACTTATACAAACTTTCAGAACAGTGGCTCCTCCTTCTGGCAGAAGAGTTGAAGGGGAAGGAAGAGGAGGTGAAGGAAAAGGACTGGAGAGATTTAGGGAAAGGGGTTCCATCCAGAAAAGTCACCCAAAACCCCGGGTCAGGGCAGACTTACTGGAGGGACGAGAGGGAAAGACTGATTGTTGGGGACTGCACCATTTGGGATTTGAAAACCCGAAAGCTTAAAGGTGGAAGATAGGGTAGTATGCAAGGAAGACTTACTACTAAAACATCGGCCATGAGTTAATAAGAGTAAAAAGCTAAGAGCATTGTATGTAACAGAGGTGGGAGGTGGATGGCGAAAAATGACAGGTCAGAAAATGAGAGATGTAAAAAACTAAAATGGATTGTGTAGAAAGGAGTAGTTACTGTGAATAAATGCTGAGACAGAAGGAATTAATGTAAATTAAGACCAGGTGGTTGGCGAGAAACAAGGTCATGTTGTAGCACTAGTTCCTACCTGAAGAGTTCTGAGAATCCAGTGTCTGGGGCAAGAATCCAGATGGCACCTATGTCATGACGGTCATGTTGTATAGCATGCTCTGCAACAGGATATTGTGTGTTGCAGTATACACCCTCTGCCTATGCCCATTCATCGTGACTGACAACTGGGTGGTAGTCATGCCCATGTAAAAGGCCAAACAGTGTTTACATAATAGCTGGCACATGACATGTTGTTTCACAGATGGCTCTCCCTTTCATAGTATATGTTTTGCCAGTTACAGGGATGGTCACAGGGGTAGGAGCCATAGGGTAGGGAGATGAATACAGAAGGAGCATATGGTCTGACAAGAATATTGCGGAGATTGGGAGGGTGACAAAAATCTATTGTAGGTGTGGTGGACAAAATCTCAGACAGAATGTATCTCATTTCAGGGCATGATTTTAGGAAGTAATCGCCTTGTCAAAGTAACTGATTAATATATTCAAGTCCAGAATAATACTGGGCAATAAGTGGCATCCTCTGAAGTTGTTTTTTTTGGAGTAATGGGTTGGGTTGGATTTTTTGGGGGAGGAGACCAGACAGTGAGGTCATTGGTCTCATCGGATTACGGAAGGACGGGAAAGGAAGTCGGCCGTGCCCTTTCAAAGGAATCATCCCGGCATTTTCCTGAAGCGATTTAAGGAAATCACGGAAAACCTAAATCAGGATGGCCAGACGCGGGATTGAACCATCGTCCTCCCGAATGTGAGTCCAGTGTGCTAGCCACTGCGCCACCTCGCTCGGTTTTTGGATGAATCAGCAGTACCAGGATTGAATGTGATGGCCTAGGAAATCTACTTTTGAACTAGGCTGTTGGGATAATTACATCCAGTGAAGGCTGAAGTAAGAGTGTAGTGCTGTAAAGAGGCCGCATCTGAACAAACACGTTTGTCTCAAATGCCAAGACTATAATGGAGGGAATGTTTGACATGGAAGGGATGGAAATGACAAAATGTAAGTACTCGTGTTTATTGTTAGGTTTAATGTGGGCAGAAGTATGTAGCTGGCATTTGGTGAGGATGAGATCAACATCACGGAAATTGGCATGGGATTTGTAATGATGATGATGGTGGCATGTGACGAGAGCCTCCCGTCGGGTAGACTGCTCGCCTGGTGCAAGTCTTTCGATTTGACGCCAATTCGGCGACTTGCGCGTCGATGAGGATGATATGATGATGATGATTAGGACAACACAACACCGAGTCCCTGAGCGGAGAAAATCTCCGACACAGCCGGGAATCGAACCCGGGCCCTTAGGATTGACAGTCTGTCACGGTGACCACTCAGCGACTGGGGGCGGACATCGGATTTGTAATATGACCATGTGAAATTTAATTGGGAGAAAGTATTTAGAGATTCCAGGAACTTTAACAGGTCAGCCTCACCCCGAGTCCATATGGCATAAACCAAACTGAGGGCTGAAGGCTTATGGATCCCTGAATAGCCTCCTGCAAGTGATCCATTAAAAGGTTGGCATAGGAAGAAGCCACACCAGTTCCCATGATCATACCCTTCATCTATTTATATGTCTTTACCTCAAAGTTGAAGTAATTGTTGTTAAGTATAAAGTTGATTAAGGTGAGCAAGAAGGATGTCATAGGTTTGGAATCAGGTGGGTGTTGACTGTGGAGATGTTCAGCAGCAGACATACCCTGTACATGGGGGATGCTGGTATAGGAGGAGGTGGCATCAAGGGTGACAAACAAGGTGTGTGGTGAGAGTGGTACGGGCACGAATTTCAGATGATCTAGCAAATGAGTGGTATCTTTAATATAGGAGGGAAGTCCTTGTACTAAGGGTTGCAGGTGATGATCAACTAAGGCAGATATATGTTGGGTGGGTGCTTCGAAGCCAGCAACTATAGGACAGCCACGATGATTGGGTTTGTGAATCTTAGGAAGAAGATAGGTGTGTGTGGTTCGGCTGAGGTAGGAAGTTCTATGGACTGAAGTATAGGTCCTTTTTATGTGACCTAGGTTTTTAGGAGGGACTGCATGTCAGTTTGAATCACAGGGCTGGGATCTTGATGGCACATGCTGTATGCGGAGGTGTCACACAGCTTACATTTTGACACTTGCCATCCCTTCCATGTCAAATGTTCTCTCCTATACAGCCTTGGCATTTAAGGTAAACTTACTTGTTCAGATGCAGACTCTTTATAGCAGCAAATCACCACTCTCACCTCAGCCATATGGACATAATTATCCCAACATCCTAGTTCAAAAGCAGATTTCCAGTGCTATCCCATTCAATCCTGGTACGCTGATTCCTCCAAAAACAACTTTGGAGCACACCACTTGTCACCCAGTATTATCCTGATCTTGAATGTATTAATCAGCTACTTCAACAAGGCCATGATTTACTCAAATCATGCCCTGAAATGAGATACATTCTATCCAAGGTTTTGCCCACAACACCTAGAATAGGCTTGAGTCAACCTCCCAGCCTCCGTGATATCCTTGTCAGACCCGATGCTCCTTCTGTACCCATCTCCCTAGCCTATGGCTCCTACCCCTACTGCAAGAACTGCCCTATGCACCCTCGTACTACCATCTATTCCAGCCCTATAACTGGCAAAACATATACTGGAAAATTGCTCAAGTCACATCAATACACAAAAAGGGAAGTAGGAGTAATTCATTGAATTACAGGCCTATATCACTAACGTCGATTTGCAGTAGGGTTTTAGAACAAATACTGTATTTGAATATTATTAAGTACCTCGAAGAAAGCGATTTATTGACATATAGTCAGTACGGATTCAGAAAATATCGTTCTTGTAAAAAACAACTAGCTCTTTATACTCACGAAGTAATAAGTGCTATCGATAGGGGATGTCAAATTGATTCCATATTTTTAGAAGGCTTTCGACACCGTTCCTCACAAGCATCTTCTAACCAAACTGCGTGCCTATGGAGAATCGCCTCAGTTGTGCGACTGGATTTGTGATTTCCAGTCAGAAAGATCACAGTTCATAGTAACAGACGGAAAGTCATCGAGTAAAACGGAAGTAATATCCGGCGTTCCCCAAGGAAGTGTTATAGGCCCTCTATTGTTTCTGATCTATATTAACGACATAGAAGACAATCTGAGTAGCCATCTTAGATTGTTTGCAGATGATGCTGTCATTTACCATCTTGTAAAGTCATCAGATGATCAAAATGACTTGCAAAATGATTAAGGCCTAGATAAGATATTTGTAAGGTGCAAAAAGTGGCAACTGACCCTGAATAAAGAAAAGTGTGAAGTTATTCACATGAGTACTAAAAGAAATCAGCTAAATTTCGATTACGCGATAAGTCACACAAATCTGAGGGCTGTAATTTCAACTAAATACTTAGGGATTACAATTACAAATAACCTAAATTGGAACGATCATGAGATAATATTGTGGGTAGACTGCTATTCATTGGCAGAACACTCAGAAGGTGCAACAGGTCTACCAAAGAGACTGCTTACACTATGCTTGTCCGCCCTATTCTGGAGTATTGTTGTGCAGTGTGGGATCCGCATCAGGTGGGACTGATGGATGACATCAAAAAAGTACAAAGAAGGGAAACTCATTTTGTATTATCGTGAAATAGCAGAGATAGTGTTACAGACATGATATGTGAATTGGAGTGGCAATCATTAAAACAAAGGCGTTTTTCGTTGCGACGGGATCTTCTCATGAAATTTTAATCACCAATTTTCTCCTCCGATTGCAAAAACATTCTGTTGGCACCCACCTACATCACGATAAACTAAGAGAAATCAGGGCTCGCACAGAAAAATTTAAGTGCTTGTTTTTCCCGCGTGCCCTTTGAGAGTGGAACGGTAGAAAGACAGCATGAAGGTGGTTCATTGAACCCTCTGCCAGGCACTTTATTGTGAATAGCAGAGTAATCACGTAGATGTAGATGTACTATCAAAGGGAGAGCCACCTGTGAAACAACACATGTCATATACCAGCTGTTATGTAAACACTGTTTGGCCTTTTACATTGGCATGATTATCACCCAGTTGTCGGTCAGGATGAATAGGCGTAGTAGGCAGAGGGAGTATACTGGCAACACACAATATCCTGTGGCAGAGCATCCCCTATAACACAATAGTCATGACCTCAGTGCCTGCTTCACCACAAAGGCCATCTGGATTCACCACAAAGGCCATCTGGATTCTTCCCTCGGGCATTAGTTTCTCAGAACTCTCCAGGTGGGAACTAGTGCTACAACATGACCTTTGTTCTCGCCACCCACCTGGCCTTAATTTATGTCAGTTCTTTATGTCTCAGCATTTCTTCACAGTAACTACTCCTTTCTTCACTCCATTTAGTTTTTTTACATCTCTCCATTTTCTGACCTGCCTATTTTTCACCATCCCCCTCCCACCTCTGTTACATAAATGCACTTAGCTTTTTACTCTTATTAACTCATGCAGTATGTTTTAGTAGTAATCTCTGTCTTGCATATTACCCTATCTTCCACCTTTAAGCTCTCAGGTTTTCAAATCTTGTCTGGTATAGTTCCCAACAATCAGTCTTTCCTTCTCATCCCGTCCAGTTAGTCTGCCCCGAGTCAGTGTTCTGGGTGACTTTTCTGAACTGTACCCTTTTCCCTAAACCTCTCCAGTCCTTTTCCTTCACCCTTCTTTCTTCACCTTCAGCTCTCCTGCCAGAAGGAGGAGCCACTGGCTCTCGAAGTTTGTAAAAGTTAAATCTTTTCTCCTGCCGCCACTTGGTGAGTAGATTTTTTTTATCTATCTATTTACATTGTATTGCCAATAACTGATTATTTGTGTTGTTAAATTAAGATGGTTCAGAAGAAATTGTGAGCATATTAATCTAAATATCTAATAGTAGAAAATAAATAATACACCACAGCAACAGAAACAAGCACAAATAAATTCATGTAGTGCACCTGATTGAAAACAGTAGCATTATTACTCAGTTCTTTTTGTTTTGTCAATTTGTGTTCTAGCACTGCTTTCCACCATCACGTTTAATTTGCACTTAAATCTGCAGCATTTAGATCTGACAAAATGCACGCAAAAGAATGTGCCCTGTAATATACGTTACTTAACAAACATTGACAGTGACAAACTTAGTGCCACACAAACACAATTGCACTAGAGTGCAGTTGAGAGAGAGAGAGAGAGAGAGAGAGACTAGCATTGCAGTTTGTCACACATCATTGCATAGTGGGAACCTGGAGGTCTCTGCAAATTGACCAGTGTGGAGGGATTGGGGCTCAAATCATCTTCCTGCCACTGTGATTTAGGTTTCCCAGTTTCTCAGAACTGACTAGGGGCAAGCGTCAAGATGGTTCCCTTACAAATGGCATGGTTTAATTCCTCCCCAATACTCTGCTATCTGAGGTAGTGCCTCATTAGTAATGGCTTCTTTACTGATGGAACATTAAACCTTAACCTACCTTCATTTACCTGTAAATTTCATACAGGAATAAAAATAAATCAAGAAACCTGGGCATTATGCAATTTCATTCAAAATGTTTAGATGGGTGTGGAGTGAGGTAATATTTCTTATAAAGAAACTTAACAACAAAGGCTGTGTTGTTCTAAGTAATGTTTATCGAGAAACAGTACTAATTATTGCTTATTCTATGTTGAATAACACAGTATGACCTCTATGAAGAATCAAAAAAATTCATTCTCAATTACAACATTGAAGTAGCTGGTGATGTTAGGGCATTTGTCACACAATCTGCAAGACTGTCTCTATTGAGTTTGAAAGACCACTATTGAGTTTGAAAGACATGGGAAAAAGCCAATGGCACGTTATAGTGTCAGTTTTTACTACGAGGCTTGCTCAAGTGGCTTTTTAGAGGCCAACTGTCTGCACAAGATAAGTCTCTGGGCTCAAGATCTAGTTTCAACAAGGCACATAATTAACAAAGAGTGTGTGGCGCCAATGAGGTCGACACCAGCATCGATATGGGTTCGTCTTTGGACTCTGCATTGTCTTTAATGTAAAGTCGTCCGTAATTATCCGGTCCTTCCCGGACAGAATGGAGCACTGGGGGGCGGGAGGGGGGGGGGGGGGGGGGGGGAGGGGCACCTGTCATGTTGTCCACAGCAGGTGGCACCCGGACCTACCTGCAATTGCCGTTTTGGAAGTAGCAGGGTGGTCTGCAGTTCTGTGCTGCCTCACCAAACCGTGTGTGGAAGTAACAGTACAGGTAGTGCGGTTGCATTTCCTGCGGAAAATTCGTTGCCAGTGGCGGTGGCCGAGGTTTGTTGGCCGCAGCAGGTTCGGTTGCAGGAGGGGGGCGTGACCGTGGGCAGAGCCGGTGATGTCCCAGTTGCCTGTTTACTGCTTCCAGGACCGAGCAGAACGGTCGACAAAGTACGGCCCCAGCTGTGACCGGCCGCAGGACGATGAGCCTGAACCTGAGACTTTTCAGGTAGGCAGTGGCTGGCAAAATAGAGTAGTGGTGCATCGCATAGCTTGTCAGAAATTGTCATTCTTTGCTTGACAGGTTCAGGAGACCCTTGAGCCAGAGCAAAGCGGATATGAGGAGATAGTTTATCTGACCAGATGGTGAGTAGAGCTGTGTCAGAGAATATATCGGTGCTGACCAGGGCACGTAGCCATCTCCAGAGCTGGGAAGGTTTGTCGTTGCCTAGTTGCTCGATGTGGAGCACTTGCCATATTGCTGCCTCAGCTGAGCATGCAAGCTGACGTAGAACTGTCTTTTTGGCTAGAGTGTACCGGGTAGATGAGTCCGGGCATCGACCAGGTCAGCAATCAAGTCCTCCTGGTTGTGCAGGTGGGTGATGAGGCACAGAAACCTGGTTGACTTGTCGAATTTGTAATGGTCAAACACTTCGTCAACAATTTTGAACCAGGTTGTTGCTCTGTCAGGATTAAACGGCGGCTGTGTCTGTAAGCGTTGTAGAATGTTCGGAAGAACAGGTTGAGTTGAGTTCGTCAGGGCACTGCCTGAATTGAGCTGTTGTTGCTGTAATATTCCAGGAGAGTGTGTCTCCAGGGGATGTGGCAACGACGGCTATTCAGGTGGCAGCGTGAAGGTGACACGTTGTTGCTGAGCACGATCCGTCGCAACATGGAAGACCGACATGGGTGAAACACCGTAATGTGTCGATTGCGGTTGCGGAAGCTCAACACATTGCGCGTTTGTTCAGATTGACACGTTGCGGAATACCGATGCAGATGAGGCACCGAGATGTGCTGAGAATGGTAGCAGAAGCTCGGCTGGATCCGGCGCGGGGGCGACAGGTGAGAAAAAGTTCAAAGTTTGAGAACGCGTGTTAGTCCGTGGAAAGCTCAACGTATGATCAGAGCCGGGGCCATCTGTGTTGCAGGGAGGCTGCGGAGGTGCGGGCTGTCCAGAAGCACAGTGTAGGAAATGGTGTTGAACATGGGACGGAATGTGTGAATGTTCACTGTTCATAGTCACGCCACTCAAAATGGTGTGTTGATAAGGTGAATGTCGTGGCACAAAACACTGAGGCATAGCAGTGGGACGGAGGTGGAGGTCAGGCACAGATAACAAGTTATTGTTCCTGTTGCAGGCTGAGGTATCGAAGTAGGAAGGCACGTGCTGATGCTGAACCGAGGCAGGCGTGGGCATGGTCAGATGCTGAGGAGGTAAACCTGTGAACGAAGCAGTTCCGGCCACGTGTCAGGTATCCGTGTGGTACTGCATGGATTGCGGCGTGGCAAATCGTTGTCCTGGCGGTAGTATGTTGTCTGATGAAGCATTTGCAGAAATCGGCATTGGTCCCGCACTGCACGGAGATCCGTGAGATGTAACTGCACAGTCGATGAGGGAGGGAACATGTGGTGGGAACAAAGGCGTTTGATAGCCGGAGTCATATGCACTCCTAATGTCGCTTATTGTTGCAGGCTCGAAAACGTCCGGCGAAATCGGCGGAATCATCGAGTGAGAGGCATTGTGTTGCAATCCTGGTGGGTGTACATCGCCCGCAACATGATGCATGTCAATCACAAAATCCGGCATTAGGCACTGGGCCAAAGTCATTGTTCGAATGCTGTGTCAATGTAATACACGTAAAAATAACCGATGCGGAGGTCGCGGACACAGTAAAACGGCAAAAATGGAAGACGTTACAACTCGGGGTCACCAGTGAGGGAGAAGTTCGGGTTGGTTACACCAAACAACACCCATTTAGCAGTAGTTCATTTATTCACCTAAACACATGCAAGGTTCACAAAGAACTGAAAATGGCGGAACCGCCCAAATACGATGCTCAGAGTCCAAAGACGATGCTCAGAGTCCAAAGACGATGCTCAGAGTCCAAAGACGAATGCATATCCATGCTGGTGTCAGCCTCATCGGCGCCACAAGTATTAAAAAAAAAAAAATTCAATCAAAAGGCACTGTTGACATAAAAATGTGATGCAAATAGATTGCTTAGAAAACTTATGTGTGTCACCTGAATGCAAAGTATCTTCCTGCTGGTGTTTTATGTCATACAGAAAAGGAACATTTACCAAAAGTTATTAACTAATATCAAACAATAGAAAGTCCAGGTTGGAATATTAAGTTTGAAAAGGACAGAGTGCTACTTGCCATAAAGATGAGATGTTGAGCTTCAGATGGTCACAATGAAAAGATAGTTACACACTAAGCGCTCAGTCAAAAACTTCTTCAGAAAAGAGAGGAAAACACATACACACACACACACACACACACACATTCATACAAGTAGGTACACCTCCCAACACACAACTACAATCTCTGGGTGCTCAAGCCAGATTGCAACTGTAGTGTTGAATGAAAGCAGCAGTCGGGAGTGGGAAATGGAGGGGGAGTGATAGTGAAGTATGAGTAGGGGGAGAGAAGAGTGCTGTCTGGCAGAGCATGCAGGGACTACTGTAGAAGGTGGGAGGGTAAGGCTGCCAGAGCAATGTTGGGAGTCTGTAGGCGACTGGGGGTGGGAGGTGAGAATGGGGAGCGGAAAAGGAGAGGAGCAGAGACAGGAAATTGTTGCACAGCTTTTTATATTGGTGTGACTACCAACCAGCTGTCATCCAGAATGAATGGCTGCCGCCAAACTGTGACCATGAGCAAAGTGGACCACCCTGTGACATAGCTCGCAGCTGAATATAACCTGCTTGATTTTTATGGACGCGTCACAATTTGTGCCATCTGGAACCTCCCATCCACCACAACCAGATTTCCTGAACTGTGCATATTGGAGCTATCCTTACAACGCATTCTCCACTTCCAAAATCATCCCAGACTCAATCTACATGATTCACTGTCCCCACAAGCACCACACAACAGTTTCTGCCCCGTGTCTTGTAACCTCTTCCCAATTCATGTCCCTCCCTCTCATTGCACTAGCTCTCTGACAATACACCTGCCAGTCTATTCCCCCAACTGCTCCTCTCATTTTCTGCTCCCCCCCCCCCCCCCAATCCCCAGATGGCCTTGGTCTGCTGCCTTATACAGAAATCTCTGCACACACTACCAGACAACACCCTTCTCTTCCCCATCCACACTCTATCAACCCACTCTCTCCTATCAACACCCTTCTCTGCCAATTGTTGTTTTCGTTCAACACAACACTTGCAGTCCAGCTAGAATGGATGGAGATAATGGTCATATGTGTGTGTGTGTGTGTGTGTGTGTGTGTGTGTGTGTGTGTGTGTGTGTGTGTGTGTGTGTGTGTGTGTTTTTCTTTCTTTTCTGAAAAAGGTTTTGGCTGAAAGTTTAGTGTGTAACAGTCTTTTAATTGTGCCTGTCTGCAACTCAAGGTCATAAGGTCATTATTAATTAATGTGACTCACAGCTTCCAAGTTGTAAAAGAAAGCTGCATACCAATAAACTTTTACTTCTGTTTGTGACTGATGCATAATGTATCATCAAACCAGCATAAATCACATGAAAACAGGAAATCGGAAGGAACAGAAACCTTAACAAACTGAAATGAAAATTCATGTAGCTGACGTTATCCACCAATGATTACTGTCTTCACAACTTGCATCACACACTTTAAAGTGATAAAACAAACCATAATACAGACCTCAATATACCAACAATTAAATCATCTTAAAATTTTGAAAATATTTTTGGGAAGAAAGTCAAATGAATAGGGAGTGCTCAGAATGCCTATCATAATTTTACTATTTAAACTGGACATGTGGTGGGTAATATTCATGTGGAGGACAGTCTATGTTGTAACAGCTGACAGTAAAAATATTTGCTGTTTCACTTAAACATGCAATATACTGCAGCCCTTACCCACTTCCTACCCTATGACCACAGTTTTGTGAAGACTGTATAATTCAATCACATTCCAAATGAATATGAATGGTGCAGAAGCGCCTCCAAAGTCCTAATAGTTATTATTACTAACAAAGTATTAACAGAAACACATGACTTACATCCTCTATGACTGGATATAATTTCAAACACTACATATTTCAGTGATTCAATAATGGTAAAGATTATGGAAGTATCATAATTCAGGAATTCAAACATTTTGTAAGAATATAGGAGTGGATGTCACAATCATCACATACACATTTTTCTTAGGACCAAAGCAGTTCACACCCATTTACTTATAAATCCTGACTTTTTTAAGGTTAGTGCATTACACAGTTTTATCCTGTGTAATATTGCCCCAAAGTAAGTATTTTAAATGGGTTGGTATTCTGATACCTTAAGTAGCATTGCTAAGGCTTTGATGGACTACTACAGAGAGCTCACCTGGTGGATATTAGTGGGCAGGTGTCGATGGGGCAGCCCCACGCCTCAGGACTCCACGGTGCAGACTGATACAAGCGCAGCTCACGATCCGTCACTGCTGCGAACACTGACTGCCACTCCTCACTGCCCCCACCACCACTGCTGCTGCCACCTCCACCATCCGAGGACCCAGACCGCCCATTCTGCAACGCCAACATAAAATACCTCAAGATATGACTGTGTCAATGAAGCTCAATTATCCTGATAATTATGAATAAGTCATTAATGGACTAATAATATAATGAAACACATTTGCATTTTTACACTTTACGCCAGATTTTTCACAAGTTGTGTTATGACATGTATTTGCACTTTTCTGAATTAATAAATTTGTGATAGTATGTGTGTATCATATCGTTAGAGTTTTATACCTGTCTACCTCGTAGCAGTTAACAGAACTGCTAGTACTGTATGAGATTACATTGCAAATATGTATAATACATGTGGAAAAGCTCTGTGCATTTAATGACCAATATTTTTTTCTCTGATTTAAATAGACTGTGTAGAAAATGAACAGAATTTAAATACTGTATAATTCAAGGCTGACATAAAAAAAAAATTTAAAAAGTTTTGCAAGGCTTACGATGGTGTGAAAGTGTAGAAAGATAACACACAAATATCTAAGAGCAAAACAAAATGGAGCAGTCCACTGACAAAGTGGAGATCAGTTGAACTATTTCGTTTTGTCTCCTCTAACAGCGAGGCACAGTACTGTGATGCTGAGATTTCAGTGTGCACTAGGACTGCAATGAATAAGGAATTAATTTCAAACCTTTATTTTTCCACAGTGTTAGTTAAAACTCTTGTAAAATTAATGGGTCAATCAAAGGTCAAGCCACACTGATGATACTGGTTATTTCCTCTGTAGAGATGTTTGTTATTAATCTGAGACAAAAATAGTAATTCAGAGTGGATTTATTAAGTAGCAATACTAAACTTCTTTATTAATTTTCAGCTGCACTTTGCACAAACACCACCTCTATTTCACCTGTGTCTGTTTTTGGAGCTAACTTCAGAGCAACTGAATCAGGTGGCTAGGGGAAATTGTGAAGAAGCTTGTGGGAACACGAATCAATCCAATGGCTCATAAAAATGTCTCATCTTCTCCTTGGAAAAAAGAAAATCTCTCTCACAACTGATCCGAAGAAGCAAATATTTCATTTTTACACGAAATTAAAAGAGATGCATATTACCATTTGTTAGGTATACCTTCTTCAGAGTTTATATTCCCATAAATACATAATTGCTGCAATATCTCTAGATTGCTAGGCTCCCTAGGTCTGGACTAAGGACAGTTAAGTATTCTTTACTTTTTCCATGAGTCACTTCTACTTGTACACTGATGCTCAGTACAAAAAACAAAGCATATGTGTAGAAATAGCACTGCGCCCCTCTTCTCATGGCAATTGGCTGGATTTTGCTCCCTCCACCCCCTCTGCAATTATCCATGAAAAGTTTAGGGCACATTGCACTTACAGGTATGGGACCTTACTACACTGATATGCCAGTTCATTGTAACAAATTGTACCAAACATGAAGTGTTTTTGATAGGGCTTTAATGTGCTGTGGTGCTCTCAAACAGCATTTTTTGCAGCTTGCTATTTCTTTTACAAAAGCAACAAAATATGGTATTTCCACTTCATATTGATGTAATAAAATACAGCACCTTCTGGTTCTACCTGTTAGGAATGTTTTACAATGCCAAATACATTTGAAAAAACTTCTCCAAAAGTCCAGACTGCACTCAAATATCACTAGATGAACCCAGAATGCTGTAAAAAAAATTTATAAAATATGTTTACCGAATATGTTTCCCAGGTCAATAAGTGCCTTACTTAAGCCAACTACACACATTCAGCCAGAACTATACACACATCTCCAGGTCGTCCCGTCAAATTAACTTGACACTTGCTCTGCACACTGTAAATGGACTATACACCAACTGATCAAAAGTTTCCAGACACTCTTACGTACTGTGGAATTGAGCATTGGAAGTTATGAGAGGCAGATCTGCAAGTATAAGAGGAGGCAGGGAGTAATTTGTTGTCAACAGAGAAGCAGTAACAGCAGAAATGGTAGGTCAGGAGAGTTGAGTGACTGAAGGTGGTCTGTCATTGGATGTCACCTGAGTAACAGATCCATCAGGGATATGACGACCCTGGCATGTGACTGTGAAGCGGAAATGTGAAGGAACAACCACAGCTAAATCAAGACCATGCAGACCTCATGTAATGACAATCACTTGTGGGTTCCAAAGTGGCACCAACAGTCAGGCCAACACAATGACTGTGAGTAAGGATTTAAAAAAGAGTGGGATACACTTGTCGAGTAGCTCATCATAAACCAAACAGCAGTCAACACTGATGCATGAGGTGGTGTAAGAGTGATATCGCTAGACAGTGCATGACAGAAAACAAATGATTTTGAGGGATAAATCACACTGTGCTCAGTGGCAATCTGAAGAAAGGATTTGGGTTTGGCAAATGGCTGGAAAGGTCACCTGCCATCATGTATAGTGCCAGCAGTGAAGTAAAAATGAGTTGGTGTTCAGCACTATAAGGGGATTGCACCAAAATCACAAAAAACACCCCCATACTGCAGAAAATATTAAGTGGAAGGATATAAACACACTTTACAGTATTGTGTACTGTGAACAGCAGACAGACAGTTCACGTTTGTACTGGCAGGACAATGCACCCTTTCATAAAGCAGCATCTGTGAGACAATGTTTTGTGGACAATAACATTCCTGGAATACACTGACTTTTTCCGTAGTCTCGACCTGAATCTTGTGGAACACTTTTGGGATGAATTAGAATGTCGACTTCACTCCAGAAACCAGCCTCTGACAGCACTTCCTTCTCTGGTTTCGGGCCTACAGATATTCAGATACCCACTGAACATGTTCCCAACCGAGCTCAAACTGTCGTAAAAGCAAAGGGTGGACACACTCTACATTAATTTCCAGTAATAGGTGTCCAGATATTTTTGATCAGATGTGTATATAGCAGAACCAAGTTCTTTGGCAGATGGACATTTGTAGGGTATTGTAGCACTGACAAAGCACATTTTACGGTGTGAGCACACCTGCATTTTCAAGCGGTCAGTGGGCCATGGAGTCTGGTAGAGGAAGGGAGAATTCTGAGGAACAGAATTACATTGAATATATATTAGCAAATATAAAATGTAAAATTAATATAGTCAATGCATAAGCAGTGTAAATGTCATGAGACAAAGAATATTAATTGGTAATACACAAGAAAAGATGGTAATAAGGTGGTGTTATTGAAGTTGTGCTCGAGTTTAAAGTGGCTCAAATGGTAAGGTTAAGAACAGCTTGACATTGATAAGAAACAGTAATTGTCCTACACTATCTTCCATCCAAATTTTAGTGATTTTGATGGGGGAATTTCCAGAATGGTAGTAATTAGAGTGACAAGTACCTATTGCAGCTCTTAGGTTGTCATTTTCATCAAATAAAAACGTAATTATTGGAGATAAAATATGTGCATATTACCATGTATTAAACTGCAATGAACAATGCTCAGACTGTATTAAAAGGTAAACATGGACATGGGACCGGTAATGTGCACATGGTCACAGTTCTTAGCTTGTATGTGGATTATCTCCCCACTGCCTGCCCTACTAAATAGTTTCCGATTGCCTCCAGTCAATGTTGCAGCCACAAATGTCCACTGAAATACAGGACGCGCAGGGGTTGAAGCTTATAACACGCAATATTGAGGTCACCTGTAAACCGTATCTTTTTCCAGGGCGCCTCCAACGTACGTGCAGTGGCGCTAAAATATAGCGTGTGTCCAGTCCAAACAGAGAGACAGCACACAGATTTAATTGATTAATTTAATATCCAATTGCAGATTCAGACAGAAGGGGAAATTGCGACCATAATTGACGGTTGAACTGCTTGCATATTAGGCGAGCTGTAAAACTTAATAAACTAATATCCATGTAAATTAATTTTGCTCTAGATCCACACGTGTTGATTAGCTGGCTGCGACTTCCATAGACCATTTGAACGATTCATCTACATGGATGTCGAATGAGTCAGTTTACAGGATATGTATACATCATTAGTGTTAACATTAATGAACACATTATTACGTTTAGACCTACTCATGGAACCACACTTATTTTTTTTACTGAATACCAGCTTTTAAGTAGAAATTCGTCAATGGAATACACGAAGTTGTACAGGAAAAAATGATTTTACCGTAGATTTAAAACTTGCTTTGCTGTTTGTCTGACATTTTATGTTATTAGGCAAATAATCAAAAATTTTTGTTGCTGCATATTGCACTCCTTTCTCAGCCACTGACAGCTGTAACAGCCGGTAATAAAGGTCATTTTTCCGTCTAGTGTCGTAAGTATGGACATCACTGTTCTTCTCAAACTGTGATATATTATTTACGACGAATTTCATTAGCGGATATATGTATTGTAAAAGACAATTAAAATGCCTAGCTCCTTGAATAGGTACCTGCGTGGCATCCATGGGTGATCATCGCATACTATTCTTACCGCTCGCTTTTGTGCAATCAATACTTTCTTTGTTTATTCCGTAAGGCATTACTAAGTGAAAATATGCGAAATATGCCTGGAGCTTGATACGTTTGTTTCCAAAATATACGAAGAACAAAAAATAACTGAACTTAACTGTTGGAGAAGCTCAGTAATATGCTTCTCTAGCTCAAGTTTTCATGAATATGTACACCCAAAAATTTGGAGTATTTTACCCTACTTACCGACTTCTGCTCATTTGCTGATCAATTGTTGGTACGCCTCTATTTGTTTCACAGAACTGAGCTAGTGTGTTTTTTCAAAATTTACGGAGAGTCCATTTTCAGAGACTTATTTAACAATACTTAGGAAAACATCATTTACCAACTTTTCTGCTGCTTTCTCTGTAATGGGATTTATTAAAACACTAGTATCGTCTGCAAAAAGTACCAATTTTGCTTGTTGAATGTTAAGTGGAAGGTCATTCACATTATGAGGGATAGGAGCGGACTCAAAATTGAACCCTGTAGGACTCTCTTTGGGATATTTTTGCCCCCAGTCATTAAAATTTTCTATCCTCCCAACAGTGAATTATTCAGCAAAATCTTTTGCATTATGTTTGTTAAGTACGATTCAGACCAATTGTGCGTATAACCATCAATTCCATAAAACTTAAACTACGAGACTAACATAATCTATGCAATCAGACATATGGGAAGATCACAAAAAATATGAACTGGTGGTATTATTTAAAGCTTGTATTATTCGATGAGTGAATGTACAAACAGCTTTCTCAGTCGAGAAACCCTCCTGGAATCCACTTGAGTACATTACTTAATGTTTCGAAAAAAGATTCAGTAAGGAAATCGGGCAATAACTGCTTAAGTCTGTCTTGTCCCCTTTCTTATGAAGTGGTTTAACAATTGCATATTTTAACCTGTCTGGAAAAGTTCTCTGTGCCAGCGATGCATTGCATATATCATTAAGGACATTAAGTTGGGACAATTTGTCAGGTTCTGTTTGAAATTCCATTAACCCCACATGAGCTTTTGTTTTTTAGAATTTTTATAATCGTATAATTTCAGTGAAGGATGTTGGGGCTACTTCTAGCTGCTTAAAGTTTTGTAGAATGGCATTTTTAGTATGTTCTCTTGCTCCTTCGATTGAACCATTTAATCCTACATTTACTGCTACGTTTAGAAAGTGACTGTTGGAATTTGTGAATTATTAGTCACGAAAGCATAGGGTCATCGGATAAAAGATCAGAATAAATCTGTGATACCTGCAAAGCATGTCACTAACTAAATCCCAAGATGGCCTGGGCCGTTAAAAGACAAGCCGTTTGATTCAAATTTATTTTACTCCCACGCTGTCGCGGAAGAACACAGTTTAACTCGGTCAACATGAGTTGGCTCCACAACGGAATCGGCAACTTAAAGCGCATAGAAGCAGCGGTAGAGGGAAGCGTAGCTTTCCCTGTAAGGGCCCTTGTCCACGACAAGAATATTCGCCGGACCGGCGTTTCTGCCGGCCGGTAGAAAACCGGACGCCCTTGTCCACGGAGACGGCGCCGGAAATGCTGCCGTCGAGTCGTGTGCAACGGAGTAGTAGGATGGGTAACAGCGAACTTTGCACTATATTATTTTTACAAAAAGAAACAGCGTGCATCCTGTGCTACAAGATCGATTTAAATTTGGTGCCTTCAGTACGCTACATGAAAAACTACGACAGGACGACACAAAGCACTTTAATTTTTACAGGATGTCAAAAAACAACGTTTGACAAATTACTATCATTACAAACTCATTTGCAACATGGAGACACCAGTATGCGAAACTGCATATCACCTACTGAAATGCTTGCAGTGTCACTGAGGTAAGTACACAATTGAAATTTACTTATTAGAAACTATTAATTTGCTGTATCAAAAATTAACACAATTTAAAAACGCTCTTGCTAAACAAAGTAGAATGACAGTGAATAGGGTTTTCTTATTTCCATTAAGACGAAAGAAACAATGTTCGATTTCGAATTAGTTTCAAAACTCAAATGTCTCGGAAATATTGGATACGATGGATGCAGGACTTGCATACGTTCCCGAAGACATGTCTTCATTAGGTGGCCTTGTACAAGTTGATACTTGATAGTGTTCTGCAGAGTTGTACGCCGAATAGACGAGGTACTGGCAGAAGTAAAGCTGTGAGTACCGGGCGTGAGTCGTGCTTCGGTAGCTCAGTTGGTAGAGCACTTGCCAGCGAAAGGCAAAGGTCCCGAGTTCGAGTCTCGGTCGGGCACACAGTTTTAATCTGCCAGGAAGTTTCAGTTGCTATCTTGATTTGGCCTTGGTGTATGGTACGATGATGTACCACCAAAACTTTGATATTCCTGTGAGGCATAGTTCCAGGAATCTTGGGCAGATTGCTGATGGATGCTTCTGTATTGTGCTTTCGACCTAATTCTTTTTATAAGTTTCATGACTTCTGGAAGTCTACGATATCATCATCGTTAAATTTATTTACAGTTGGGGCAATCCCCCTAAAAAAAAGACATACTTTTACTGTGTTCCTGCTCAATAAAGGCGTCAATGATAGTCATCATTTTTCTGTCCAACTCATTTGTAGCTGTTTTGTTTTTCTGCGGCTTTTCTTTAACTTGGCGACAACGTTTTTCAGACTGATCGTCAGCGGGGTTTACGTCGTCACTATTATCCGGCATATCTGATGAAGTTTCTCGTCTGTCTGCTATTTTTTTTAGAGAATGTAGTTGCTCATAAAATACGTATTTCCGCTTCTTGCTTCTCCAGAACCGCTCTTATTTACTTCGGTTAATTACCTGTGGCATTTCATCCAGTTATCTCTTATGTTTGCCTTTTTTTTTTTTTACTACCATCTTTCCTGAAAAGAAAAGAAAGCCGGAGTAGAATCAAACCCATATGTTTTTCTGATTTCACATATCTTGCAACAGGAAATACTTTCACCGATCTCCACTTCAGTTTCAGACTGGGAATAAAAACAATCACTAGAATTGTACGTGAGGTTTGTATGAAGATGTGGTTGTTACTGCATAACACATATACGCCCATTCTGGAGGAAAATAACTGGCTGAATATAGAGCGTCAGTTTGAAAATACTGCAAAATTTCCAAACTGCTTAGGGGCCATTGATGGTAAATATATCAGAGTTATCAAACAAATCTATCAGTTCACCATGGCCACACGAAACAGTGGTTTTGCGACACCTGATTTACGAGCTGTGTTCAATAAGTAATGCAACACTTTTTTTTCTAAAATCAGGTTGGTTTTATTCAGGATTCAAACACACCATATTATTTCTCATTCTTTTGGCCATTGCCTCGAGATGACCGGGTGTTTGTGTTGTCATCATTTCACCATCTTTCATGAATGTGGCGAGTTTGGACTGAGCAAAGGTTGGGAATTCGTACGGGTGCTGATAACCGCGCAGTTGAGCGCCCCACAAACCAATCATCATCATCATCATCATCTATTGGCCACAAAAACCCATTTCTGAACGTAATCTCCGTTCAATGCAACAGGTTGACACCACCTTACTCACAGAGCCTGTGCGCCCGCATAGTACCACTCTACCGCCCGATTCCGGAGCCAACGTCTTGCTGCATCAACAACCTTCCCATCATCCACATACTGCTTCTCGCGCAGCGCATCTTTATTGGACCAGACAGATGGAAGTCGGAAGGTGCGAGATCCGAGCTGTAGAGTGGACTAGGAAGACCGTTCCAATGAAGTTCTGTGAGCTCCTCTAGGTTGTGCAGACTTGTGTGGGGCCTAGCGTTGTCATGGAGCAGTTCGTAAGCATTTTTGTGGCGATGCACACACACTGAAGTTGTTTCTTCAGTTTCCAGAGGGTAGCACAATACACTTCCGAATTTATCGTTGTACCATGAGGGAGCACACCGGACATGACAACACCTTCAGAGTCCCAGAGGACCGAGACCGACACCATGACTTTAATGGCTGAGAGTGCGGCTTTGAACTTTTTCTTCGGAGGAAGGTGGTGTGGCGCGATTCCATAAGTAACTGTTTTGTTTCCAGTTCGAAGTGATGAACCCATGTTTCATCGCCTGTGCCGATCTTTGACTTAAAAAAAAAAAAAAAAAAAAAAAAAAAAAAAAAAAAAAAAAAAAATATTGTCATAGTCTCGTAACGCGCAAGCAATTCCGCACAGATGGTCCTTCATTGCTCTTTATGCTCTTCCTCTGACGCGGGGTGGAACCCGAATGTTCAAATGTGTATGAATTCCTATGGGACCCAACCGCTGAGGTCATCGGTCCCTAAACTTACACATTACTTAAACTAACTTATGCTAGAGCAACACACACACACACACACACACACACACACACACACACACACACACACCCATGCCCGAGGGAGGACTCAAACCTCCGGCGGGAGGGGCCGTGCAATCCGTGACATGGCGCCTCTAACCGCGCGGCCACTCGGAGCGGCCGATGAACCCAGCGGGCACACACCTTTGGGTACACCAACTAGGGGACGAATGTGTCAGCGCTACCAACAGAGACGTCCAGCTGTGCAGCGACGTGTTTGATTCCGATCCGTCGATCACGTCGAATGAGAGCGTCCGCACGTTCCAACATTGCAGGAGTCACAGCTGTGCGCGACCGGCCGGCAAGCGGAATATCGGAAAGATTTGCGCGCGAGCTTGTTACGATGATTACAGACGACTCGCTCTACGACTCACCGTGCTTTAGTTCACTGACAGGTTTCCGTACACATTCTGCAGACGCATATGAAATCTGCAATGTTCTGGTTTACCGCCAAATGAAACTCAATGACAGCTCTCTGCCGGAACGCACCTTCGTTACAGACGACATTTTGATAGCTACATACAGCGCTGCCATCTTTTGGAATTTCATTAGACTATAGTGGCTGAAGCGAGACTATTCCACGATTTACCATTCCGCATTTTTCAATCGAAATTGGCCAAGAAAAAAATGTGTTGCACTACTTATTGAACGTTCTGAAAAGCCAAGAGCCTTTTTAACCATAGAAAACAAGTGTCGCGTGCGTAAGAAAAGACAACCATATTCACAAGTCAATTTGTTGCAGGAGCTGCAGATTGGTCCTTGTATACTGCCAGGCTTATTAATGGATAGCTGATGAAAAGTATTTGAAATTGTTTTCGATAGTTTATCTGCTGATTGAAGAAAACCTTCCGATCACTGCTACTAATACAGTTTATTTTCAGTTTTTCGGTTAACCATTAGAGTCTTCTAGCGATCACGATGTTGTTGTTGTGGTCTTCAGTCCTGAGACTGGTTTGATGCAGCTCTCCATGCTACTCTGTCCTGTGCAAGCTTCTTCATCTCCCAGTACCTACTGCAGCCTACATCCTTCTGAATCTGCTTAGTGTATTCATCTCTTGGTCTCCCTCTACGATTTTTACCCTCCACGCTGCCCTCCAGTACTAAATTGGTGATCCCTTCATGCATCAGAACATGTCCTACCAATCGATCCCTTCTTATAGTCAAGTTGTGCCACAAACTCCTCTTCTCCCCAATTCTATTCAATACCTCCTCATTAGTTATGTGATCTACCCATCTAATCTTCAGCATTCTTCTGTAGCATCAGATTTCGAAAGCTTCTATTCTCTTCTTGTCCAAACTATTCATCGTCCATGTTTCACTTCCATACATGGCTACACTCCATACAAATACTTTCAGAAACCACTTCCTGACACTTAAATTAATACTCGATGTTAACAAATTTCTCTTCTTCAGAAACACTTTCCTTGCCATTGCCAGTCTACATTTTATATCCTCTCTATTTCGACCATCATCAGTTATTTTGCTCCCCAAATAGCAAAACTCCTTTACTACTTTAAGTGTCTCATTTCCTAATCTAATTCGCTCAGCATCACCCGATTTAATTCGACTACATTCCATTAGCCTCGTTTTGCTTTTGTTGATGTTCATCTTATACCCTCCTTTCAAGACACAGTCCATTCCGTTCAGCTGCTCTTCCAAGTCCTTTGCTGTCTCTGACAGAATTACAATGTCATCGGCGAACCTCAAATTTTTTACTTCTTCTCCATGAATTTTAATACCCACTCCGAATTTTTCTTTTGTTTCCTTTACTGCTTGCTCAATATACTGATTGAATAACATCGGGGAGAGGCTACAACCCTGTCTCACTCCCTTCCCGACCACTGTTTCCCTTTCGTGCCCCTCGACTCTTATAACTGCCATCTGGTTTCTGTACAAATTGTAAATAGCCTTTCGCTCCCTGTATTTTACCCCTGCCACCCTTAAAATTTGAAAGAGAGTATTCCAGTCAAAATTGTCAAAAGCTTTCTCTACGTCTACAAATGCTATAAACGTAGGTTTGCCTTTCCTTAATCTTTCTTCTAAGATAAGTCGTAGGGTCAGTATTGCCTCAAGTGTTCCAACATTTCTATGGAATCCAAACTGATCTTCCCCGAGGTCGGCTTCTATCAGTTTTTCCATTCGTCTGTAAAGAATTCGCGTTAGTATTTTGCAGCTGTGACTTATTAAACTGATAGTTCGGTAATTTTCATATCTGTCAACACCTGCTTTCTTTGGGATTGGAATTATTATATTCTTCTTGAAGTCTGAGGGAATTTTGCCTGTCTCATACATCTTGTTCACCAGATGGCAGAGTTTTGTCATGACTGGCTCTCCCAAGGCCATCAGTAGCTCTAATGGAATGTTGTCTACTCCCGGGGCCTTGTTTCGACTCAGGTCTTTCAGTGCTCTGTCAAACTCTTCACGCAGAATCGTATCTCCCATTTCATCTTCTTCTACATCCTCTTCCATTTCCATAATATTGTCCTCAAGTACATCGCCCTTGTATGGACCCTCTATATACTCCTTCCACCTTTCTGCTTTCCCTTCTTTGCTTAGAACTGGGTTTCCATCTGAGCTCTTGATATTTATACAAGTGGTTCCCTTTTCTCCGAAGGTCTCTTTAATTTTCCTGTAGGCAGTATCTATCTTACCCCTAGTGAGATAAGCCTCTACATCCTTACATTTGTCCTCTAGCCATGCCTGCTTAGCCATTTTGCACTTCCTGTCGATCTCATTTTTGAGACGTTTGTATTCCTTTTTGCCTTCTTCATTTACTGCATTTTTATATTTTCTCCTTTCATCAATTAAATTCAATATTTCTTCTGTTACCCAAGGATTTCTACCAGCCCTCGTCTTTTTACCTACTTGATCCTTTGCTGCCTTCACTACTTCATCCCTCAGAGCTACCCATTCTTCTTCTACTGTATTTCTTTGCCCCATTCCTGTCAATTGTTCCCTTAAGCTCTCCCTGAAACTCTGTACAACCTCTGGTTTAGTCAGTTTATCCAGGTCCCATCTTCTTAAATTTCCACCTTTTTGCAATTTCTTCAGTTTTAATCTACAGTTCATAACCAATAGATTGTGGTCAGAATCCACATATGCCCCTGGAAATGTCTTACAATTTAAAACCTGGTCCCTAAATCTCTGTCTTACCATTATATAATCTATCTGATACCTTTTAGTATCTCCAGGATTCTTCCATGTATACAACCTTCTTTTAGTAATTATAACGCACCAAACGCCCTGGAACTTTTATATGTTGATAGAAATCAATATACTAGGGCTATTCGGAAAGTAAGTTCAGATTGAACGCGAGACGGAAACCACTTTGAAAATAAGAAATATTTTACCTGCAGCAGTTAACTACAGCTTCCAGCCACTGATGTACATAGTCACCACTCCGACTTAGACTTTTGTCGTAGCGTTGTACCAACTTTCCAATACCCTCGTCATAGAAGGCAGCTGCCTATGCATCGCGCCAATTGTCTACGCTCATCTATAGCTCGTGGTCTGTGCGAAAATGTCTTCATAGCCAGTAGTTAATGTGAGCAGAGATAGAACACAGAGTGCAGGTGATAGAACCATACCCACCGAAAACACTGCAGGAGCATTTTCATTGCCCCAGCAGACTGCGACCGAGAATTGTCACACAATAGAACCGAATGACAGTTCTGTTATGTGGGCTGCATAACATCAGGCAAAATCTCTCACCAGGACCTCATACTTTGCGGGAGACACTATTTTCTACAAATCTTTATGCGCTCAACATGCGCTCAGAACTGGAAAGAGCGAAGTGATGTAACCGACAGGCATACTAGAGACACTGTCGACCACACATGTGCAAAGCTTTATTAAATTTTCACAGTGGTTTCCATTGCTTGACCGATCGGAACTTCCTCTCAGAATATCCCTCGTAAGGGTGTCAGTTTGCAAGCTTATTCTTGACGTTTGCACCTGACAGTTGCTGCTCAAGAGAACATCATAGGAGCAGCGACTGTCAGACTTACAAACACACACACTTATATTGATTTCTATCAACATATAAAAGCTCCAGGATGTTTTGTGCGTCAAAGAACTAGATTCAACACTTGAAACTGACAGCAAGTCGAAACAAGCCTGTAGTTTAAATAACTGAGCTAAATAAAATTGTTGCAGCTAAATTGGACTACAAATATTCCTGAATAATAGGTATGTCATTGCTGTATTGCAATGTGCTATAGCTGTGTTTAAATTGTTTTACTATGACGCTAGCCAAAATAATTACATAGCACGCCAGAAAACTGAGATACGAAAATTGGAAGCAAGAAAAAACCCTACAACGTACATAAGCTACGAGGGATGCAACCAGCAATGTATATCTTTTTCGAGTTCATCTCCACACCACTAGAGGCGCTACTATCGGTCTGTGTTTCCCTCTTTTAGCATGGGAGCTGCGCTTTCTTGTTGTTCTGTGAGGCGTATCTAGCCACCAGAAAGGTTTAACCACCTAAAGATGTCCGGACAGATGCTCCGAGGAAATATTGTAGAATTTGCACGTCATCTGACGGCAGACCCGCGAAGACGATTTAGAGGAGGAGGAGGATATTAGTGTTTAACGACCCGTCGACAACGAGGTCATTAGAGACGGAGCGCAAGCGCGGGTGAGGGAAGGATGGGGAAGGAAATCGGCCGTGTCCTTTCAAAGGAACCAACCCGGCATTTTCCTGAAGCGATTTAGGGAAATCACGGAAAACCTAAATCAGGGTGGCCGAAGACGGGATTGAACCGTCGTCCTCCCGAATGAGAGTCCAGTGTGCTAACCACTGCGCCACCTCGCTCGGTGACGATTTAGAAGTTCAAATGCGTGTGAATTGGTTCAAATGGTTCTGAGCACTATGGGACTTAAAATCTGAGGTCATCAGTCCCCTAGAACTTAGAACTACTTAAACCTAACCAACCTAAGGACATCACTCACATCCATGCCCGAGGCAGGATTCGAACCTGCGATCGTAGTGGTCGCGCGATTCCAGACCGAAGCGCCTAGAACCGCTTGGCCACACTGGCCGGCGTGTGTGAATTCCTAAGAGACCAAACTGCTGAGGTCATCGGTAACTATCCAGGGCGGACCACTGATAGTTACCGGGATAAATATCTCACGAAATAAGCATCAAACGAAAAACTACAAAGAAAGAAACTCGTCTGCCGGCCGGTGTGGCCGTGCGGTTCTAGGCGCTTCAGTCTGGAACCGCGTGACTGCTACGGTCGCAGGTTTGAATCCTACCTCGGGCATGGATGTTTGTGATGTCCTTAGGTTAGTTAGGTTCACGTAGTTCTAAGTTCTAGGGGACTGACGAGCTCAGATGTTATGTCCCATAGAGCTCAGAGCCATTTGAAACTCGTCTAGCTTGAAGGGGGAAACCAGATGGCGCTATGGTTGGCCCGTTAGATGGCGCTGCCATAGGTCAAACTGATATCAAGTGCGTTTTTTTAAAAATAGGAACCCCCATTTTTTATTACACATTCGTGTAGTACGTAAAGAAATGTGAATTTTTTTAGTTGGACCACTTTTTTCGCTTTGTGATAGATGGCGCTGTAATAGTCACAAACGTATAAGTACGTGGTATCACGTAACATTCCGTCAGTGCGGACGGTATTTGCTTCGTGATACATTACCCGTGTTAAAATGGACCGTTTACCAATTGCGGAAAAGGTCGATATCGTGTTGATGTATGGCTATTGTGATCAAAATGCCCAACGGGCGTGTGCTATGTATGCTGCTCGGTATCCTGGACGACATCATCCAAGTGTCCCGACCGTTCGCCGGTTAGTTACGTTATTTAGGGAAACAGGAAGTGTTAGCCACATGTGAAACGTTAACCACGACCTGCAACAAATGATGATGCCCAAGTAGGTGTTTTAGCTGCTGTCGCGGCTAATCCGCACATCAGTAGCAGACAAATTGCGCGAGAATCGGGAATCTCAAAAACGTCGGTGTTGAGAATGCTACATCAACAGCGATTGCATCCGTGCCATATTTCTATGCACCAGGAATTGCATGGCGACGACTCTAAACGTCGTGTACAGTTCTGATACTGGGCACACGAGAAATTACGGGACGATGACAGATTTTTTGCTTCTATTTATCGACGAAGCGTCAGTCACCAACAGCGGTAACGTAAACTGGCATAATATGCACTATTGGGCAACGGGAAATCCACGATGGCTGCGACAAGTGGAACATCTGCGACCTTGGCGGGTTAATGTATGGTGCGGCATTATGGGAGGAAGGATAATTGGCCCCCCATATTATCGATGGCAATCTAAATGGTGCAATGTATGCTGATTTTTTACGAAATGTTTTATCGATGTTACTACAAGATGTTTCACTGCATGGCAGAATGGCGATGTACTTCCAACATGATGGATGTCCGGCACATAGCTCGCGTGCGGTTGAAGCGCTATTGAATAGTATATTTCACGACAGGTGGATTGGTCGTCGAAGCACCATACCATGGCGCGCACGTTGACCGGTTCTGACGTCCCCGGATTTCTTTCTGTGGGGAAAGTTGGAGGATATTTGCCATTGTGATCCACCGACAACGCCTGACAACATGCGTCAGCGCATTGTCAATGCATGTGCGAACATTGCGGAAGGCGAACTACTCGGTGTGGAAAGGAATATCATTACACGTATTGCCAAATGCACTGAGGTTGACGGACATGATTTTGAGCATTTATTGCATTAAAGTGGTATTCACAGGTAATCACGCTGTAACAGCATGCGTTCTCAGAAATGATAAGTTCACAAAGGTACGTGTATCACATTGGAACAACAGAAATAAAATGTTCAAACTTACCTACGTTCTGTATTTCAATTTAGAAAACCTACCTGTTACCAACTGTTCGTCTAAAATTGCGAGCCACATGTTTGTGACTATTACAGCGCCATCTGTCACAAAGCGAAAAAAGTGATCCAACTAAAACATTCATATTTCTTTACCTACTTTACGAATATGTAATAAAAAATGGGGGTTCCTATCTAAAAAAAAACGCAGTTAATATCCGTTTGACCTATGGCAGCGCCATCTAGCGGGCCAGCCATAGCGCCATCTGGTTTCCCCCTTCAAGCTAGACAAGTTTCGTTCTTTGTAGTTTTTTCCTTCGACGCTTATTTCGTGAGATATTTGGCCTGGTCACGATCCATGGACCACCCTGCATTTACAAGTATTCAGCCCCTTGACTGGCAGTAGGGGAAGGCGTGGCAAGGCGGGGAGGTGGGGTAAGACGGGGAAGGGCTATAAGTTACACTTAGAGTGCTACCATCTGTGGATAGCTACGTCAACATCATCAATACACAGGTCCCAGTGTGTTGACATTGCTGAACCTTAGTTTCGCGGCGGTTTCTGATTTGCAATCTTTTACACCTTTCGAGGTCCTAAAACATGTGTTTCGTGAACATTTGTCCAGACTGTATATGTAGCACTGAATAGTACGTCTTATTGACAGTAAACTTCTGTGTCAGTCGTCAATGTTCACTAAATAGTGTTCATGTAGGCGTAACATAACCTGACAGCATGGTAGGGGACAAGACGGGGTGGGGCAAGATGGGGAGCTTCCCCGTCTTGCCCCTACTATATGTCCAACGATTACGTTCTTATCGTCTCATGTGTATACCTCACTGCGGGTTTTGATCACGTACATTATACGTTGAATACAATTGTAAATAGCCGCTGAAGAAGGCTGGATACGGCGTATTAGCTGCGGACGCTGGGCCCACGACACTTGTGCAGAGATAGAAAGTGATGATGGCTAGGCTGTCCACACTTGTGTACTATGTGAAAGTAAGAGGCCTAAATAAAACGTAATACCTAAGTCTAAAATTCGCAGAACCATTATTTCAAAACCTTATCGTCACATTATTTCATTATTCCAGTCCTTATTTAAGCTTTAGAGATGAATTCATGCTAGTTCCGCATCTTACCCCGCATATGGGGCAAGACGGGGAATTGGTAGTTTACGTTTCAAATCGAGATATTTCTAACTAAATGTAACAAGTTTGCAGGTCTCTTTGCATGCTATTGTAATTCAATGGTTAAGTAAACAAATGAAAATCAACCCTACTTGAATTTGTTTATTTTTGTCCCTTTTGTAAGGGTTTAAAGTTAGCTTCCCCATCTTGCCCCGCCTTCCCCTATATGCTCACCTCTGTGTTGGCGGGAGACGCGTCGCTCTGCTGCTGCTGTTGTTGTTGTTGTTGTTGTTGTTGTTGCTGCTGCTGCTGCGGGCCGGCGACGACCCCGCCGCCCACGGGCACGGTGGCTGTGGCGCTGCTGGCGGTGTTGGTGTTGCTGGCGCTGTTGCTGCCAGTGGTGGGCCTGCGCGCGCGCCGCGCCAGCCAGCCCATGTGGCGCAGCTCGGCGCCGAGCGCGCGGCCCGCCTCGTGCAGCGCCTGCAGCGCCAGCACGCCCAGCGCAGAGTGCAGCGTGTGGAACCAGGCCGCCGCCTCGGCCGCGTCCGCCGCGCGCAGCACGCACGAGTGCACGCCGTCCGGCGAGTGCAGCTCCAGCGTGCGGTTCTCTGCGGGCACGCAAAGCGCTGCTGCTGAGTAGGGTGTTGTCGATAAAATACCGACACATCGATATTATCCAAAAGTATCGACGTACAGGGTGTGATCAATAAGTAGTAGGACTGAATTTCTGTAGCGCGAACGGAGCGGTGGAGGCGGGTCGGAGCGCCTGGGTGTGATAGTGGGGAGGCTTCCGGATAGACCGATTTTTTTTCCAGTCGCCTGCAGGGAAACGGAGAGTGAGCACGTCGATTTTTGTGGTCCTACGAGGTTCAATAGTGCAGTCGCGTTTCAGGATGGAGAAAAGACCTCTCTAGTTTTATATATAAATTCAATGGGGATATTAATGAAAACTTACGTTAATGAGTACATATCATGAAAGAGAACTCCTTTAAAAAATAAAAATAAAATAAAAAAGAGGTTCAAATGGCGCTGAGTACTATGAGACTTAAATTCTGAGGTCATCAGTCCCCTAGAACTTAGAACTACTTAAACCTAACCAACCTAAGGACATCACACACATACATGCCCGAGGCAGGATTCGAACCTGCGCGATTCCAGACTGTAGCGCCTAGAACCGCTCGGCCACTCCGGCCGGCTAGAACTCCTTCAAGTCTTGTTTAATGTTAGTAGACACACGTGGGATCCATTGCTTGCCCTGAACACATCGAGACGATATTCCACTTCTCGCCACGTATTCGCCAACATTTCAGATATAACTGTTCCAACCGCCGCGACGAGTCTTTCCCGTAAATGATTGACGTCTCTGATCTTTTCACTGTACACGACATTTTTTTATGTGGCCCCAAATGAAAAAGTTCAGTGGGGTTAAGTCTGGGCTTAGTCGTGACCAAGGTATTGGGCCTTACGCTGTCAACATGTCACAGTAAACGTCTCCGTTTATTGTTTATGAAAGGACCAATCACACGATCTTCCATCAAACCGCACCGAACATTAACTTTGGGAAGGTCACGTGGATGCTGAATACCTTCAGGTGGATGCTCTGCCTCCCAAATTCTGCAGTTATGACGATTAACTGTTCCACTGATATGAAAGGTAGCGTCATCAGAAAAGAGTTGCTCTCAACTGCACTGCACTGCACTGCACTGAAATGAGGCAACAGAAAAAAAAACAGCACTGCTGCCGTCTCAAGATCTAGCAGACCTGCCAACTGCAGGGGAGCCGAACTTGGAGAGTTGATGAATCAAACACCAGAAACTAGAACAGTGTACGTCACTTTGTACAGATTCTAGGACACATTAAAACTAGGAAGTTCTTTTTCAAATACCCTGTATCTCGAGCAGCGCTACGTCATCAAATTCTGAGTGAAATTCGAGAAAACCGCGACGGAGACCCTCGGAATGATTAAGGACGCCTGCGGAGATGCTGCCCTGAGTCGCTCAACAGTGTTCGAGTGGCACAAGGTGTTCTGGGAGGGGCGAGAGCTCGTCGAAGGCGACCAGCGCGTCACTCACTCGTCAATGTTAAGGACTGACGAAAATGTAGCCGAAGTGAAGACGCTCCTGGACTCTGACCGGCGCTTAAACATGCGCCTGATTGTTGATGAGCTGATTCCGTTCGGTGTTGTTGTTGTTGTGGTCGTCAGTCCTGAGACTGGTTTGCTGCACCTCTCCATGCTACTATATCCTGTGCAAGCTTCTTCATCTCCCAGTACCTACTGCAGCCTACATCCTTCTGAATCTACTTAGTGTATTCATCTCTTGGTCTCCATCTACAATTTCTACCCTCCACGCTGCCCTCCAATGCTAAATTTGTGATCCCTTGATGCCTCAGAACATGTCCTACAAACCGATCCCTTCTTCTAGTCAAGTTGTGCCACAAACTCCTCTACTCCCCAATTCTATTCAATACCTCCTCATTAGTCACGTGATCTACCCATCTGATCTTCAGCATTCTTCTCCAGCACCACATTTTGAAAGCTTCTATTCTCTTCTTGTCTAAACTATTAATCGTCCATGTTTCACTTTCATACATGGCTACACTCCATACAAATACTTTCAGAAACCACTTCCTGACTCTTAAATCAATACTGGATGTTAACAAATTTCTCTTCTTCAGAAACACTTTCCTTGCCACTGCCAGTCTACATTTTATATCCTCTCTACTTCGGCCATCATCAGTTATTTTGCTCCCCAAATAGCAAAACTCCTTTACTACTTTAATTGTCTCATTTCCTAATCTAATTCCCTCAGCATCACCCGACTTAATTCGACTACATTCCATTAGCCTCGTTTTGCTTTTGTTGATGTTCATTTTATACACTCCCTTCAAGACACTGTCCATTCCGTTCAACTGCTCTTCCAAGTCTTTGCTGTCTCTGACAGAATTACGTCATCGGCGAACCTCAAAGTTTTTATTTCTTCTCCATGGATTTTAATACCTACTCCGAACTTTTCTTTTGTTTCCTTTATTGCTTGCTCAATATACAGATTGAATAGCATCGGGGATAGGCTACAACCCTTCCCAACCATTACTTCCCTTTCATGCCCCTCGACTCTCATAACTAACATCTGCATTCTATACAAATTGTAAATAGCTTTTCGCTCCCTGTATTTTACCCCTGCCATCTTCAGAATTTGAAAGAGATTATTCCAATCAACATTGTCAAAAGCTTTCTCTAAGTCTACAAATGCTAGAAACGTAGGTTTGCCTTCCCTTAATCTAGTTTCTAAGATAAGTCTTAGGGTCAGTATTGCTTCACGTGTTCCGATATTTCTACGGAATCCAAACTCATCTTCCCTGAGGTCGGCATCTACTAGTTTTTCCATTCGTCTGTAAAGAACTCGCGTTAGTATTTTGCAGCTGTGACTTAGTAAACTGATAGTTCGGTAATTTTCACACCTGTCAACACCTGCTCTCTTTGGGATTGGAATTATTATATTTTTCTTGAAGTCTGAGGGTATTTCGTCTGTCTCATACATCTTCCTCACCAGATGGTAGAGTTTTGTCAGGACTGGCTCTCCCAAGGCTGTCAGTAGTTCTAATGAAATGTTGTCTACTCCGGGGGCCTTGTTCGGTACCATCCAAAAAATTGTTACCAAGGATTTGGCCGTGCGAAAGGAGTACGCCAAGTTTGTGCCAAAAATTCAGAGTGACGAACTAAAACTGAATCGTGTGCAAATTTACCAGGAAATTTTGAACTGTGTCCAAGAAAACCCATATTTTCTTCAGAATGTGATTACCGGTGACGAATAGCGGTGTTTTCAATACGGTCCGGCGACCAAACGCCAGAGCGCCGAGTGGCACACACCGCCAATTCCCCGCGTCCGAAGAAAAATGGTTCAAATGGCTCTGAGCACTATGGGACTTAACTTCTGAGGTCATCAGTCGCCTAGAACTTAGAACTACTTAAACCTAACTAACCTAAAGACATCACACACATCCATGCCCGAGGCAGGATACGAACAGTGCGACCGTAGGGGTCGCTCTGTTCTAGACTGTAGCGCCTAGAACCGCACGGCCACTCCCGCCGGCGTCCGAAGAAAGCCAAAATGAGCAAGTAAGGGGTCAAAACCGTGGTCATTTGCTTTTTTTGCTGTCGTGGTGTGGTTCATCGGGAGTTTGTGGCCACTGCACATACTGTGAATTCTAAATTTTACGTGGAAGTGCTTCAAAGGTTGCGCAGACGCGTCCTCCGAGTGCGGGCAGTTCGAAGTTGCACCGTGACAACACGCCGTGCCGCTGTTCGCTGCGGGTGCTGGAACACCTGACCAAGCATAGCGTTGCCAAGTTGCCTCGAACTCCACTCATGTCAGATCTCTCACCCACGGACTTCTTCGTCTTTCCCCGGCTTAAGCGGAACCTCAAGAAACATCGATTCGCCTTTGTAGAAGACGTCCAAAACGCCGTGACGGCATCTCTAAAGAGGATCACGGAGTTCCAGATGGCGTACATGCAGTGGCAATCGCGTTATACGCGTTGTTTCCAAACACAAGGTTTCTACTCGGAGGAATACAAGGATTTGTAACAATTAGGTCAATAAAGCAATTTAAATTAATTCAGTCCTACTACTTACTGGTCACACCCTGTATTAGGCGATATTTTTTCACCGATATATCGATACCGAAATGGCAGTACCGAGTGCCGATATTTTTATTTTATATTACATTTTTTCGCAATTTTCGGTAAAAATTTGAAATTGTTCTTTTGAAGAACATAATTTTACTGTCACTGTGTCAAGGAGTCTTACTACTTTTTGAGCTTTCATTATGTCCAGTCTTTTTATTTGTTTGAAGCAAGTATAGCTTGCACAAAGAAGCAGTCCGATTGCACTCGGGAAGGGGTGCGTATCTGTGTGTGAATGGAGTAACAAGAGTTTGGCTGCGAAGAAATAGCACACTAGTTGCGTTAGAAAAACAATTTTTAAAGCAATTAGTGTGCTACTTCTTCACACCGGAATTCTTCAACAACAGCTGAGGAAAATGAACAAAAATCTAAATGACAAGACTGGTCATTGCTGTGGGTGGAGCCTTTTGAGGAGAAATGCTGACCTAATCGGCACTCGGCGCTACCAACAGAAACTACACCACACAATTTCGGCACTGCAACTGCTAGTCTTCTGGCGTTTGCAGAGATGAAAAGACAGGGAAGTTGACATGAATTGTTCTGGACAAATCTGATATTTGACGAAACCGAACGACAGACCCATTGGACACCTTTTATTGTACTACTTACATGCAGTTACCATTGTTAGAAAAGTGGTTATCACCAAGCATGAACGTGCATCGTTTTGCTTGCAATTCTTGCTCTAAGAGGGTAAGCAGGCTGCTAGCTTGTTGATGTACAGAATATCTAATAATAAATCAAAACTTAAATATACAACTATAAAACCGGCAATATCTTTACAGTGTTCAGCCGGTAGTTTTAGTCCAGTACATTGATATTTTTCCCGTCGATATATCGATACATTTCTTCGAAATATCAAGGGTCGATAATGATGATATTTTAAATATCTATTTATCTGATTTCCTTTATTATTAAATATATCAACAGTCCTATTACTGAGCACTCGATGACGCCTCTCTCGTTGGTCAAGACTTCCAGCATGACAAATACACGTTAAGGACTGATCGCCTTCGATTGTCTTTATAAAGAGCGAGGAAAAGAGAACTAACCTGAAAAACGTTTCGTTCACCTTAACACAGCAACCCAGTTAACATTATCCGCCAAAGGGTGTGGATGAGATAAGTTAGGTTGCCTATCTTACGCTATATGAAATGTTTTGCATGCTAGTTTCATTTTTCCCACCATGTACTTAAGAAATTTGAAAGTCGAGACCCGCACAGTGTACAAGGTCTATGACGATAAAGTCCCTATTTTATTGCTCTCTGGTAGTAACATTTTTCTCTTCATTTAAACTCTATATTTATTATCAACTTTAAATCTTGATTAACAAATATTCAATCATAATTTCTGATGAAATATTTTTTTAATTTTTAATTATCAGATGAAAATGAATTAAAATTTGTTACATAAATGCGAAATGTCTTGCTATTAAATAAAAAAACTATATACGGAAAATATATTCTTCTGTCTCTACTGCTAAGAAATGTGTTCCATTTGATGTTTCGCATTTTTGCACTTACTTTTGATTTAATTTGAATACTCGCACTTTGACGCAGTTAGTACTTCAGAAATACACTCCTGGAAATGGAAAAAAGAACACATTGACACCGGTGTGTCAGACCCACCATACTTGCTCCGGACACTGCGAGAGGGTTGTACAAGCAATGATCACACGCACGGCACAGCGGACACACCAGGAACCGCGGTGTTGGCCGTCGAATGGCGCTAGCTGCGCAGCATTTGTGCACCGCCGCCGTCAGTGTCAGCCAGTTTGCCGTGGCATACGGAGCTCCATCGCAGTCTTTAACACTGGTAGCATGCCGCGACAGCGTGGACGTGAACCGTATGTGCAGTTGACGGACTTTGAGCGAGGGCGTATAGTGGGCATGCGGGAGGCCGGGTGGACGTACCGCCGAATTGCTCAACACGTGGGGCGTGAGGTCTCCACAGTACATCGATGTTGTCGCCAGTGGTCGGCGGAAGGTGCACGTGCCCGTCGACCTGGGACCGGACCGCAGCGACGCACGGATGCACGCCAAGACCGTAGGATCCTACGCAGTGCCGTAGGGGACCGCACCGCCACTTCCCAGCAAATTAGGGACACTGTTGCTCCTGGGGTATCGGCGAGGACCATTCGCAACCGTCTCCATGAAGCTGGGCTACGGTCCCGCACACCGTTAGGCCGTCTTCCGCTCACGCCCCAACATCGTGCAGCCCGCCTCCAGTGGTGTCGCGACAGGCGTGAATGGAGGGACGAATGGAGACGTGTCGTCTTCAGCGATGAGAGTCGCTTCTGCCTTGGTGCCAATTATGGTCGTATGCGTGTTTGGCGCCGTGCAGGTGAGCGCCACAATCAGGACTGCATACGACCGAGGCACACAGGGCCAACACCCGGCATCATGGTGTGGGGAGCGATCTCCTACACTGGCCGTACACCACTGGTGATCGTCGAGGGGACACTGAATAGTGCACGGTACATCCAAACCGTCATCGAACCCATTGTTCTACCATTCCTAGACCGGCAAGGGAACTTGCTGTTCCAACAGGACAATGCACGTCCGCATGTATCCCGTGCCACCCAACGTGCTCTAGAAGGTGTAAGTCAACTACCCTGGCCAGCAAGATCTCCGGATCTGTCCCCCATTGAGCATGTTTGGGACTGGATGAAGCGTCGTCTCACGCGGTCTGCACGTCCAGCACGAACGCTGGTCCAACTGAGGCGCCAGGTGGAAATGGCATGGCAAGTCGTTCCACAGGACTACATCCAGCATCTCTACGATCGTCTCCATGGGAGAATAGCAGCCTGCATTGCTGCGAAAGGTGGATATACACTGTACTAGTGCCGACATTGTGCATGCTCTGTTGCCTGTGTCTATGTGCCTGTGGTTCTGTCAGTGTGATCATGTGATGTATCTGACCCCAGGAATGTGTCAATAAAGTTTCTCCTTCCTGGGACAATAAATTCACGGTGTTCTTATTTCAATTTCCAGGAGTGTAAAAGACTTTATTTTTACGAAATTATATGATTTTATATTTCTTAACGAACATTTCCACTTGGTAGTGAATATTGAATTTTAAATAAAAGAACACCAGATACTTGTGAGTAAGGCTCGCGTGATAAGGGTTCCCTACAAACTTAATTTCACGTATCGATATTTCATCTATACGTTCAGATGAGTGAGTTTGCGAGTATCAAAATATATAACAAATTTGATTACTTTGACTTAGAACCTTAAATTATTTACGTACACATTAATAATTGACATAAATTTCAACTTGATATCTCTACGCCTTCCCGAGAAAAAGGGGTCTTAACAGATGCACAGACAGACTGACAGACAATGAAGTCATTCGTCTAAGGGATCTATTTTAACCGATTGACTTACTGACGTATGGAACCCCAAAAACAAAAAATCCAACTTCTGAGATTCAAACCAAGGTCCTCGCCATTGCATGACTAACACTCTTCGCATCCTGCTACCGTCACTTTCTTAATAAAGGCTAATTGCTTGGACGCCGTTTATTTCTTTTATTTTATTTTTTTTTTTTTTTTTTGTTAGAAATGCGGCGAACTGCTTGAGGAAACTAATGTAAGGGAAGTGACCTTCAAATTTTAAGAAGGAACTTGAAATTTCCTTGCAGATTAAAACTGTGTGTCGTACCGAGACTCGAACTCGGGACCTTTGCCTTTCGCGGGCAAGTGCTTTATCATCTGAGCTTGGTCCCGAGTTCGAGTCTCGGTCCGGCGCACAGTTTTAATCTGCTAGATAGTTTCATATCAGCGCACACTCCGCTGCAAAGTGAATATCTCATTCTGTTGAATATCCGTTCATCGTGGAGGCGATGTTTCACAGCCCAAGTAATAAATCGTTTTCCAAGATGACAATGCGGCAATAAAAAAGATGCTCTATTCTTAGAAATAAGATGACGCCATCTTTCTAAAAGGATCTTTTGACAGAAAGTACGCACCTTCTTTCTCTCCAGCTTTTGTCTACATTTATAATGCGCAAACTACTTTACGGTGTGTAGCAGAGATATAGTAGGGGTCAGTGAAGTGAAGTGAAGTGGAAGGAAGACAAGGATTTCTGGTCAGATGAGTATCGGGTAATATCAACAGCAGCAGAAAATGGTATAACAGGTGTAGGATTCGTTATGAATAGGAAGGTAAGGCAGAGGGTGTGTTACTGTGAACAGTTCAGTGACCGGGTTGTTCTAATCAGAATCGACAGCAGACCAACACCAACAACGATAGTTCAGGTATACATGCCGACGTCGCAAGCTGAAGATGAACAGATAGAGAAAGTGTATGAGGATATTGAAAGGGTAATGCAGTATGTAAAGGGGGACGAAAATCATGGGCGACTGGAATGCAGTTGTAGGGGAAGGAGTAGAAGAAAAGGTTACAGGAGAATATGGGCTTGGGACAAGGAATGAAAGAGGAGAAAGACTAATTGAGTTCTGTAACAAGTTTCAGCTAGTAATAGCGAATACCCTGTTCAAGAATCACAAGAGGAGGAGGTATACTTGGAAAAGGCCGGGAGTTACGGGAAGATTTCAATTAGATTACATCATGGTCAGACAGAGATTCCGACATCAGATATTGGATTGTAAGGCGTACCCAGGAGCAGATACAGACTCAGATCACAATATAGTAGTGATGAAGAGTAGGCTGAAGTTCAAGACATTAGTCATGCAGAATCAACAAGCAAACAAGTGGGATACGGAAGTACTAAGGAATGACGAGATACGTTTGAAGTTCTCTAACGCCATAGATACAGCAATAAGGAATAGCGCAGTAGGCAGTACAGTTGAAGAGGAATGGACATCTCTAAAAAGGGCCATCACAGAAGTTGGGAAGGAAAACATAGGTACAAAGAAGGTAGCTGCGAAGAAACCATGGGTAACAGAAGAAATACTTCAGTTGATTGATGAAAGGAGGAAGTACAAACATGTTCCGGGAAAATCAGGAATACAGAAATACAAGTCGCTGAGGAATGAAATAAATAGGAAGTGCAGGGAAGCTAAGACGAAATGGCTGCAGGAAAAATGTGAAGACATCGAAAAAGATATGATTGTCAAAAGGACAGACTCAGCATGCAGGAAAGTCAAAACAACCTTTGGTGACATTAAAAGCAACGGTGGTAACATTAAGAGTGCAACGGGAATTCCACTGTTAAATGCAGAGGAGAGAGCAGATAGGTGGAAAGAATACATTGAAAGCCTCTATGAGGGTGAAGATTTGTCTGATGTGATAGAAGAAGAAACAGGAGTCGATTTAGAAGAGATAGGGGATCCAGTATTAGAATCGGAATTTAAAAGAGCTTTGGAGGACTTACGGTCAAATAAGGCAGAAGGGATAGATGACATTCCATCAGAATCTCTAAAATCATTGGGGGAAGTGGCAACAAAACGACTATTCACGTTGGTGTGTAGAATATATGAGTCTGGCGATATACCATCTGACTTTCGGAAAAGCGTCATCCACACAATTCCGAAGACGGCAAGAGCTGACAAGTGCGAGAATTATCGCACAATCAGCTTAACAGCTCATGCATCGAAGCTGCTTACAAGAATAATATACAGAAGAATGGAAAAGAAAATTGAGAATACGCTAGGTGACGATCAGTTTGGCTTTAGGAAAAGTAAAGGGACGAGAGAGGCAATTCTGACGTTACGGCTAATAATGGAAGCAAGGCTAAAGAAAAATCAAGACACTTTCATAGGATTTGTCGACCTGGAAAAAGCGTTCGACAACATAAAATGGAGCAGGCTGTTCGAGATTCTGAAAAAAGTAGGGGTAAGCTATAGGCAGAGATGGGTCATATACAATATGTACAACAACCAAGAGGGAATAATAAGAGTGGACGATCAAGAACGAAGTGCTCGTATTAAGAAGGGTGTAAGACAAGGCTGTAGCCTTTCGCCCCTACTCTTCAATCTGTACATCGAGGAAGCAATGATGGAAATAAAAGAAAGTTTCAGGAGTGGAATTAAAATACAAGGTGAAAGGATATCAATGATACGATTTGCTGATGACATTGTTATCCTGAGTGAAAGTGAAGAAGGATTAAATGATCTGCTGAACGGAATGAACAGTCTAATGAGTACACAGTATGGTTTGAGAGTAAATCGGAGAAAGACGAAGGTAATGAGAAGTAGTAGAAATGAGAACAGCGAGAAACTTAACATCAGGATTGATGGTCACGAAGTCAATGAAGTTAAGGAATTCTGCTACCTAGGCAGTAAAATAACCAATGACGGAAGGAGCAAGGAGGACATCAAAAGCAGACTCGCTATGGCAAAAAAGGCATTTCTGGCCAAGAGAAGTCTACTAATATCAAATACCGGCCGTAATTTGAGGAAGAAATTTCTGAGGATGTACGTCTGGAGTACAGCATTGTATGGTAGTGAAACATGGACTGTGGGAAAACCGGAACAGAAGAGAATCGAAGCATTTGAGATGTGGTGCTATAGACGAATGTTGAAAATTAGGTGGACTGATAAGGTAAGGAATGAGGAGGTTCTACGCAGAATCGGAGAGGAAAGGAATATGTGGAAAACACTGATAAGGAGAAGGGACAGGATGATAGGACATCTGCTAAGACATGAGGGAATGACTCCCATGGTACTAGAGGGAGCTGTAGAGGGCAAAAACTATAGAGGAGACAGAGATTGAAATACGTCAAGCAAATAATTGAGGACGTAGGTTGCAAGTGCTACTCTGAGATGAAGAGGTTAGCACAGGAAAGGAATTCGTGGCGGGCCGCATTAAACCAGTCAGTAGACTGATGACACAAAAAAAAGCGGAGGGTACTTCCGGAACCGCTATTTGTCCGCCCCTCTCTTTATCTGCTCCATTCGCTAATGGCGCGTGGGAAGAATGACTGCCAGTGAAACTCTGTATTAGCTCCAATTTTATCCCATTTTCTCACTGCAATCATTTCGCGAGACATATTTAGGATGAAGACACACCATAACAGCACGTCCGCAAGCACTAACGACGATCCAGCAGTTGTCAACCGCTGGTGGAAGAATGGAACGCCCTGCCACAAGAAGTCCTTACCAACCTTGTGGACAGCACGACAGCACGTTTCAAAGCATGCACTGCAGTCCGTGATCATCACACACTCTATTAAGACACATTTCCCGCCGTTAGTAATGTCATAAATCGCGGTGACTTAAGTGTACACTACTGGCCATTAAAATTGCTACACCACGAAGATGACGTGCTGCAGACGCGGAATTTAACCGACAGGAAGAAGATGCTGTGATATGCAAATGATTAGCTGTTCAGAGCATTCACACAAGGTTGGCGCCGGTGGCGGCACCTACAACGTGCTGACATGAGGAAAGTTTCCAACCGATTTCTCATACACAAACAGCAGTTGACCGGCGTTGCCTGATAAAACGTCGTTGTGATGCCTCGTGTAAGGAGGATAAATGCGTACCATCACGTTTCCGACGTTGATAAAGGTCGGATTGTAGCCTATCGCGATTGCGGTTTATCGTATCACGACATTGCTGCTCGCGTTGGTCGACATCCAATGACTGTTAGCAGAATATGGAATCAGTGTGTTTAGGAGGGTAACACAGAACGCCGTGCTGGATCCCAACGGCCTTGTATCACTAGCAGTCGAGATGACAGGCATCTTATCCGCATGGCTGTAACGGATCGTGCAGCCACGTCTCGATCCTTGAGTCAACAGAAGGAGACGTTTGCAAGACAACAACCATCTGCACGAACAGTACGACGACGTTTGCAGCAGCATGGACTATCAGCTCGGAGACCATGGCTGCGGTTAGCCTTGATGCTGCATCACAGACAGGAGCGCCTGCGATCGTGTACTCAACGACGAACCTGGGTGCACGAACGGCAAAACGTCGTTTTTTCGGATGAACCCGTGTTCTGTTTACAGCCTCATGATGGTCGCATCCGTGTTTGGCGACATCGCGGTGAACGCACATTGGAAGCGTGTATTCGTCATTGCCATACTGGCGTATGACACGACGTCATTGTATGGGGTGCCATTGGTTACACGTCTCGGTCACCTCTTGTTCGCACTGACGGCACTTTGAACAGTGGACGTTACATTTCGGATGTGTTACGACCCGTGGCTCTACCCTTCATTCGATCCCTGCGAAAACCTACATTTCAGCAGGATAATGCACGACCTCATGTTGCAGGTCCTGTACGGGCCTTTCTGGATACAGAAAATGTTGGACTGCTGCCGTGGCCAGCACATTCTCCAGATCTCTCACCAATTCAAAACGGCTGGTCATTGGTGGCCGAGCAACTGGCTCGTCACGATACGCCAGTCACTACTCTTGATGAACTGTGGTATCGTGTTGAAGCTGCACGGGCAGCTGTACCTGTACACGCCATCCAAGCTCTGTTTGACTCAATGCCCAGGCGTATCAAGGCCGTTATTACGGCCAGAGGTGGTTGTTCTGGGTACTGATTTCTCGGGATCTATGCATCCAAATTGCGTGAAAATGTAATCACATGTGAGTTCTAGTATAATATATTTGTACAATGAATACCCGTTTATCATCTGCATTTCTTCTTGGTGTAGCAATTTTAATGGCCATTAGTGTAATTATCATCTTTCAATAAAAGTGTCATTTGTGTTCGTCTAACTGCATATTTCCTTCAGTTACCTTCTGCACTATAACGCGGCAATTTTTCGCACGTCTGGTTCAAGTTTCATGGAGCCATGTTGGCAGAGCTACATCGTGCGAAAGTTACTTTCATCATTACATTTTGCACATCAGTGCAGATCTGTGGCATTCTGCAGAACGATTTTACTGCTTCTAACGTCCATATCATATAAGGAGATTAAGAACGAAACAAGGAGGCTTATGGTTCCTACGGAGGCATGCAGGACGTCGTTTTTACCCTAGCTCCATTGCGAGTGGAATAGGAAAGGGAATGTTTTGCAATAATACGTGATACCGTCCGCTGGCTTGCCGAGTATGTCTGTAGAAGTAGAAGTGATTTTGAGAGTAATTCCTCCAACAGTACCGTGGATGCAGCGGTAAGAAACGCGTCCCACAGCCAACGCGGAAAGCACAGGGGAGCAACCAGAGAGGGTGGCAGGCAGAGCCGCGCTGCGCGGGCAGCCTATGCGCCAGGCGGCACGGAGTACGCGGCTGCATACAAATGTCCGTAGTTGGCAGCGCCCCAGCCATCATCACGACTTGCTTTTTTTTCCGGCTAAATCACCGCCGTGCGGCGGTCGCGGTACGTAAACGGCATTTCTGACAATGCATTAGCGGCCCAGAGGTCATTCGTTCTGTCCCCATAAATATCGTGCTCATCCGCCTCTTTCTTTTTTCTGCTAATAGCTTGCTAAACATTGCTGCCACCAGTGAAGTTAGGTATTTTATGCATTTGATGCAATATTTCACTATAATTTCTATCAATGGCGCGTTATAATTGTTTTTCCTTCTTAGGTATCTGATCAGTTCTTTCAGAACATTCTAGAATTCCAAGGATGCTAGTGAGTTCTGCTGTTCACTTCGTACCACAATGCGTACCCATCAATTTTGAGCGTTGTAACCAGCTACAATACGGTTTCTCTTTACGTAATCAACTCACGCTAACAGTGTTTCGATAAACCGCCTCCTCGAAAGTCGGAAATACCCTTTTGCGTCAATATGTACGGCGAGAGCACAGTGTTCCACCCTATAGCGTATTCAATCAACAAACAACAGTTGGAACGCACAAACTACTTGCGCTCTTGCCACACAAACATACTGTAACGTAGATTTTTTTACGGCGTTTACAGCAATCGTGTGAAACGCAGCTCGCTCTGTTCGTCCGCGAGATCCAGAAGGAAGTAGGTACCAGCGCCAAGATCGATACCGTGTTCCTTCACTTCCGGAAGACGTTCGGTACAATTCCGCACAGTCGACAGATGGGCAAAATACGAGCGTACAGAACAATCAGAATAGCTTCTGATTGCGTTGAAGAGTAAATAGCACGCAGAATGTTATTATTACAAGAGAGAAATCTTCAAAGGAAAAAGTAACTTTGGTCGTACCCCAAGGAAGTTTCACAGGACCATAATGTTCAAAGTACGTACTAATGATCTAGTGGATAACCAGTATTTAAGTACTGCTCATCAGTCTATGACCCTTGTATGTATGTATGTATTGTATGTTAACCGGGGGCCTAGAAACGACGGAGAGGCTCCGACCCCGCCGCAGCCGCAGTGGTCCCCAACCCCACGACGGCGACCGCAGTCCACTTCACCTCGCCACCCCTCCGCCGCCCCACACCGAATCCAGGGTTATTATGCGGTTCGGCCCCCGGTGGATCCCCCTACTTCTTTCTGCTAAATCTTACTGGACAAACGTATCTGTAGTTTCTCAGGCACGAGTTGCATCATTTACTTGATGATGTACCTCCAGAAGTCATCAGCCAGATTTGAATTCAATGGATTTTTTCTTTTCCTTTGGGGACATTTAAAATCCTTGCTGTATTCAACTCCGGTACCAATGTCGATGTTCTGAGGGAGAAAATCCAAAACGGATTCGATCGTACTCTGAGCAAACCGGGAGTTTTCCACAACGGATAGCAATGTATGAACGCAGGATCACGGGATGTTGCATGGAAGCAGGAGATGGTGCATTGGGATAAACAATAAATCCTCTCGTGCCTCCCTTAACGAAGGATTTTCCGACTCATGTTCATGTGGACTTTTTGTAACGTTTTGAAATCAACAATAAATCCCTAAAGTTTCTGACACACTCAGTATGTTCCTGAACAACCATGACGAAGAATCAGAGAAATCAGAGCTCATATGAAGGCTTTTCTACAGTCCCTCTTCCCACGGAACATTCGTGAATGAAACAGGAAAGGCGGTAATTCAAAGTGGTGCAAAAGTATCCTTTGTCATAGTCTATTAGTTACGGACTACAGATGTAGAAGTAATATTTGGTAAACTAGTCACGATATAAAAACAACGCTAACGGATTAAAAGCGCGGAAAGGGGTTTCTGTATTGCTGTAGACTTGCTACTATTACTATTTGAACAGCACTGAGTATTCTTCAAAAATAGTTACTACCTCAAGCATAACTTCTTCAATATTGTCCTGCAATGTGCTGAAACATAAGCTGAAGGCTGTTCGCATAGCACAGTTTCACCGCGGGAAGGAAACGTTAACATTACGTAGCGGAGCAGATATGCTTTGCTGACCGACATTTACTGCCATTTATTAGTGAAAGGTTTCACTGAAAACATTATCCGTTACATCAGTGTCGTCTCTGCTATGGCCATCGAAAGCCGTCGCAGACAGTACAGTTATGCATAAGAAGGAAGTAGTTGCTTCGCTATTTCAAGAATTAAAAGGCGTTACAAGTATCAGCTGTGTAGTAATAATCTCGGACCCTGTTGTAGTACCACTTGTCGACTGTCTCTTTACCCTGAACGATCAGTGAAATATTAAAGGACGTGTCAAAATTAATACATGAAAATAATCCGGTACAATTAAGGCACAGAAATTACGCCAAAACAACGACAGCAGACTAAGAATTATGTTTCTTCCTCTACATCAGAATAGACTTAGGCTCAAAAAGCTGTGAATGTTTATGACATCCATGATGGTTTGAAAACGCAACTACATACATACATACGTAAATACACACCAACGTGAAAAACTGTATAAAATACCTGAGAGATAGCAACGATAAATCTGAACGCAACCGAAAAATGTTCGTACTAGACAACCTTGTCAATCTGAAAGAAAAATTTGTATTTCGAAGCACGTAGCTTGTGTAGAGTAAAAGAATTATAAGTAAATATATTTTATTGTTACGAAACTTGTCTCTACATTCCTATGCACATATATTTTAAGTGTAAATTAGTCAGTGAACTTAATACTTATATTTCATTACGATATATATACTACTACTACTACTACTACTACTACTACTACTAATAATAATAATAATAATAATAATAATAAAATGAAAATTACGCACAGGTCCTCAAATTTTCAAAATAGTGATTTAGGATGAGGCGCCCACTTCAAGAAATCATCAAAGTTTATCTGAAAGTGGCATTTTGACAGCGACAGCTGAAAATGCGTCCGTAAATCAGTTGCTCAATAAAACGGTCTATATAGACAAAACATAATACAGCAGACTGAGGCGACTACAATACAAAGAAAAACTAAAAATTCTTTAACGCAAATGCAAACACAGATTTCCAGATGTATGTTGATCAGCACAGTTCCAATCCAAATGTCACCTGAAGGCAACAGACCAAAGATCACTGTAGCAAGCAACCAGTTAACTGCTTGTATTTGATGCCATCGTCCCTCTTAATCAACACAAAAAGCAGAAACGGTATTGTGAAAAAAATTAGAAAATATACTAAATTGGAGACGCAAATAACATATGTGGCAGCTAGATAATTCTGAAACTGCTACTAGAACGGTATCGAACGCATGACTCATTGACAAGAGACTTTCTGAAACGTCTCTGTAGCTCGACTCAAGGAAAACCTCACAATAATGATCGGAAGTATATGATCCTGATTGCCAGCGAGTTCACTTTGTTTTTTTCCCTACTTTTTTATGGAGCTGTACAACACAACCCTAAAGTTAAGTCTTGCAGTGTCTTCCTATCGTTAATGCTTTTGTAATTCACATTGTCCGCAACTGTATTCACGCTTTTGGATACTGTATCCAAATACATTTTAATTTGGTCTGTTTTGTTATATTACGAAATTTCCAATGCCATTTTCGCTGACGTGATTACCCTGAAATCATGTTTACACCGCTGAACAGTGTGACAACGCCATTAGAGAAAAATAACGATGACAAAAACAGCAAAACGTCGTTACTGGAGCACTTATAAAACGATTATCTCTCAATATTGTTAACAAAGCAGTTTTCTTCGTAAATGAGTTACTTCCATTCTGTCAATAATTTGTTGGTTGAAGTGTATAGAACACTATAGTTCTCACCTCCTGCCTGTCTGAACCTGAAGTCATCCAGAGTGTCGTTAGCGTCTGACCATACACGGTGTGGCTATACAATAACGGGACTGATGCTGACACCGTGTAAGTACGAATGCGCTGAAGATAAACGACCAATAGCTGTGAAGCGTAAAGCCTGCTCAGCCGAATGCGGCACCTCTGGTGTCTGCAGACAAATCAGTATCGCCGTGGCCTTCATTTGCGTAAGAGCTGTTACTCTGTTTTGCCGGGAAAATGTTAAGTGTAACAATAGAGCAACGAATTGTCGTGAAGTTTCACATGAAACTTGTAACAGCTGCTACTGAAACCTATCTGTTACTCAAATAAGTGTACGGCGAAGACTGTTTATCATGCACGCGAATTTTTGAGAAGTTCAGGCGTTTCCTAGATGGCTAAGAACACGATAAATACAACCTTCTCCCAGGACGCCCTTCAACATGAAAAACGGGTGAAAATATCGAAAAGTAGGTAAACTGGTTGGTTCAAATGGCTCTGAGCACTATGGGACTTAACTTCTGAGGTCATCGGTCCCCTAGAACTTAGAACTACTTGAACCTAACTAACCTAAGGACATCACACACATCCATGCCCGAGTTAGGATTCGAACCTGCGGCCGTAGGGGTCGCGCGGTTCCAGACTGTAGCGCCTAGAACCGCTTGGCCACTGTCGATCTGCCCGTCACTTGAGTATTCGATTCATTGTTCAAACTGTAGGAATTGACAAAGAACGTGTAGGGTAAATTTTACACAACGAATTTAACACGAGAAAAGTGCGTGCGAAACTGGTGCTGAAAATTCTCACGACTGAACAAAAAGGACCTTGTGAAAACGTTTGTACCGACACTTTGAATACCACTGAAAATCATCCTAATTTCTTGGAGAGAGTGATGACATGTGATGAATTTTAGTTTTTCACGTATGATCCAGAAAGTACGCGCCAACCCAAGCACTGGAAGGACCGAGCTTCAACGAGAGCGAAAAAAGCTCCAATGAGTTAATCAAGATTCAAAGCGATGATTTTTTTTCGATATTCATAAAACTGTATTAGACAATACACCTAGCGCCATGTGACTTATCTATTCCCTAAAGTCAAATCTGCACTAAAATACACAAAATTTCAGTCAGTTGAAGCAGTAAAAGAAAGAGCGACATACGTCATCAAGGCCCTCACAAAGGAAGACTTCCAAGCATCGTTTCCCTCAAAGTAAAATTCTTATGAAGCGCTTTAGGAATAGAGGAGGGGAGTATGTTGAGTGTGACAATAACTAAATACTTCTGTTTCTTGAAAAAATGTTTTACAGTAATAGTGCTATAATTTTATAGCCACACCTTCTATCCCCTAATGCTTTAAACCAAACAAGATGGCAGAAAAGTAAGAAACTCAGCTTGTATTTAAAAGGACAGAGGTTCAAATCCCCAGATGGTCATTCAGGTTTAAGTATTCAATAATTTTCTACATCACATAATGCGAATTCTGGGATTGTTCCTTCAGACATGCACAGCTGAGTAACTTACCCATGCTTCCCCAATCTGAGATTGTGCTTCATTTCTAATGATCTTGCTGTACCAGAGGCCAACTGTTGGTGGGCTGCAAGGGTGCTAGACAAGCAGTGGGGGGACGGTAGGGCAAGCGGCAGTGGGCCGCAATGGCGCTAGGGCAAGTAGGGGTGGGGACTCGCAAGGGCACAACCATGCTAGGGCAAGCAAAGGACTCACTAGGGCAAGCAGGGATGTCACTGGGGTCAGAGACAGGGGCCCACTAGGGCACTAAGGCAAGTGGCAGTGGGCTGAGGTGAAAATATGTTGTAGGAGGTTGGTCGTGGAGGGGGACATCCAGTGGGTAGGGGTATAGCTGCAAGGTCGCCAGAGTAAGCGACAGGGGGCGCTAGAGCAGCAGCGGGAGGCCGCAAGGGCGCCAAGGCAAACGGCAGGGTGGAGGCAAGCAGCAGAGGGGGAGGGGGGGAGAGCTTGGGGGCTTATGGCAGGGGAGCAGCAAGAGTGCTATGGCGAGTGGGAGGGGACCACAAGGGCTCTAGGGCGAGCAGCAGAGGGTGCTAGGACAAGCAACAGAGGTGGTAGGGAGCTAGGGCAAGTGACAGTGGGCGCAAGGGCGCTAGAGTAGCAGCAGGGGCCGCAAGGGCGATAGGACAAGTGGTGGGCGGCAAGTGGCAGGGGGCTGCTAGGGCAACTGGAAAGATGTTTAAGGTGGTCGGTCATGGAGGTGGGACGATCGGGCGGTGAGGGTTACAGCCAGTCGCGGATGGGGAGAGCCAGGGGCTGAGGGGGAACTGGTTGTGCTGAGACAGAGCTGATGTTGAAAGAATAGATATGTTCTGGAGGGAGGGCATGAATGGGAAAACGAGAATTGTGGCAGAAAAGTAAAGAGTTGGGTAATGGGAAGTTGTTCCAATGGCAAATCCTGGAGTGCTGGTTGGATGTGGGAAGACAGGATACGTGTGAGAGGGTAGCAAGACGCAGTAAGGGATGGTGATGTGATAAGTTCAAATGGCTCTGAGCCCTCTGCGACTTAACTTCTGAGGTTATCAGTCCCCTAGAACTTAGAACTACTTGAACCTAAGGACATCACACACATCCATGCCCGAGGCAGGATTCGAACCTGCGACCGTAGCGGTCACGCGGTTCCAAACTGAAGCGCCAGGAACCGCACGGCCTTACCGGCCGGCTGATCATCAGTTTTAACATCCTTTCAGTTAAATAGGCGTGAAAACAAAAGCAGTCACGCAACGAAGGAAGGGAGTAACTTACAATAAGAACACTTCAAGGGCTAGAGGAGAAATCTCGCCAGTGAAGTGATCTGCGAGCTGTGCAAAGCTAAAAAGGGAAGTAGCGTTTATCTTGACCTCTTCCGATAGAGGCTTGAGCAACACGGGTGTCCTGTGTGCAGCCGGAGACAAATACGAGGCCTCGGAGTGTTTGCAGCTTGGCGGCCCCCGTGGGGGTTATGGTGGCGGTGGGAGGGGGGGAGAGTGGTTGCCGGGGCAACGCGGCGTCCGCCTCCTGACCTGCGCCGCTTCTGCTGCCGCCGCCGCCGGACCTGCCTGAGCCGAGGCCTGCTCCTGCCGCCGCCGCCGCCGCGCTGTATCGATCTGCCGGCGCCCGCCGCCCCCCGCCCCTGTGCCTGCCGACCACCCATTCACGCCCCCCGCCCCCACGCCTCCCTAGTCCCGGCCAGAGCGTCTGGCGCGGGCTCGTGGACGACGATGCCGCTGCGGGACCGCGGCCGCAGCCTAGTAGGTCGCGCACCTCGGGTGCCCGGGTCGTGTCGCGGAATGCTCCTAGGCCGCCTTCAGGACTTACTATTACATCATGCTCCGTCAGTACCATTGAAGTATTATACTGAGGATTTCTTGATAGGCAGGGCTCACAATCTTTTTTTACATATAATTTTATAATGGATGGAGAATTCTCCAAATCTTCGTAATTGTAATGTTCGGAATAGTCCTGCAATACGTCACAATTTCGTCGAATGAACGAGTTAGCCACATCTTGTTTCTGGATTTCAGAAAAAAACATAAAATTGGTAACATCGAACGTAAGTTGGCAAGTGTTTCCTGAAAGCAAGAACCTATCCTTGTTGTAAATTACGTAACTCTTACCCACTCCCCACCTCCCCATTCCACACCTTTTCCTGTCCATCATATTCACCATCCTCTGGATTTTTGGCCATATAACACAGTACTCTGCACCAGACTGACTTGGTGTACCATTCATATATGTATCCATATATTTTCGATATCTGAGTGCAATGTAATATACCAAATGTCGCCATACTGTCCAGTTGTTGTTGTTGTTGTTGTTGTTGTTGTTGTTGTTGTCTTCAGTCCTGAGACTGGTTTGATGCAGCTCTCCATGCTACTCTATCCTGTGCAAGCTTCTTCATCTCCCAGTACTTACAGCAACCTACATCCTTCTGAATCTGCTTAGTGTATTCATCTCTTGGTCTCCCTCTACGATTTTTACCCTCCACGCTGCCCTCCAATGCTAAATTTGTGATCCTCTCATGCCTCTACCAACCGGTCCCTTCTTCTTGTCAAGTTGTGCCACAAACTCCTCTTCTCCCCAATTCTATTCAATACCTCCACATTAGTTATGTGATCTACCCATCTAATCATCAGCATTCTTCTGTAGCACCACATTTCGAATGCTTCTATTCTCTTCTTGTCCAAACTATTTATCGTCCATGTTTCACTTCCATACATGGCTACACTCCATACAAATACTTTCAGAAACGACTTCCTTACACTTAAATCTATACTCGATGTTAACAAATTACTCTTCTTCAGAAACGCTTTCCTTGCCATTGCCAGTCTACATTTTATATCCTCTCTACTTCGACCATCATCAGTTATTTTGCTCCCCAAATAGGAAAACTCCTTTACTACTTTAAGTGTCTCATTTCCTAATCTAATTCCTTCAGCATCACCCGACTTAATTCGACTACATTCCATTACCCTCGTTTTGCTTTGTTGATGTTCATCTTATATCCTCCTTTCAAGACACTGTCCATGCCATTCAACCGCTCTTTCGAGTCCTTTGCTGTTCCTGACAGAATTACAATGTCATCGGCGAACCTCAACATTTTTATTTCTTCTCCATGGATTTTAATACCTACTCTGAATTTTTCTTTTGTTTCCTTTACTGCTTGCTCAATATACAGATTGAATAACATCGGGGACAGGCTACAACCCTGTCTCACTCCCTTCCCAACCACTGCTTCCCTTTCATGTCCCTCGACCCTTATAACTGCCATCTGGTTTCTGTACAAATTGTAAACAGCCTTTCGCTCCCTGTATTTTACCCCTACCATCTTTAGAATTTGAAAGAGAGTATTCCAGTCAACATTGTCGAAAGCCTTTCTCTAAGTCTACAAATGCTAGAAACATACTGTCCTAGCGGATACTTTCGTCGTACGTCACACACTGATTTCTGCGGTAATTTCGTGTTGCTTGTCTGTTACACTGACAACTCTAAGCAAACGCCGCTACTCTAGGTCGTTAAGTGAAGGCCGTCGGCCACCGTATTGTCTGTGATGAGAAGTAACTGCTGAAATTTTGTAGTCTTGGCAGACTCTTGACACTGGATCTCCGAACATTGAATTCCCTAACGATTTCCGAAATGGAATTTCCCATGCATCTAGCTCTGACCACCTTTCCACGTTCAAATTCGGTTAATTCCGGCAGGGCGGCCATAATTACGTCGGAAACCTTTTCACATGAATCAACTGAATACAAATGAAGTTCCATCAAAGCAGTGCCATTCCATACGTTGCGTACGCGATACTACGACTATCTGTGTATGTGCACATCTCTATCCCATGACTTTCGTCACTTCAGTTTACATTAATTTTCGAATAATATTAACTACAATCTCCGATACTTAACAATGCTATCCGGAAAGAAAAGCACAGCGGACACGCCAGATCTTGACAGAATACCTGCTTGTGGTAAATTTAGCCTGCTCTAAACGGAAAGATGAATGAAGTATTACAGGAGGCAGTCACGTGGCATGAATATGTAGACTTAGTAATGTGTGGGGATTTGAATTAGAAGCACGAACTGATCGAGTCGTGGGTAGTCAAGTGGCAGGAACACTGCATCTATACTGCAGCCTGTGTACCAAAGATGTTACTGATAAAAACAACTGAACAATCTACACTGAAATGCGGTTCAAATGTGTGGGATTAATAGCAGGTTAGACAGATACGGTCATCACTGTTGATGATATTTGTATATGCTTTGGTCACACGCTTTTTGGATTAACAACAGGATATCTCGTGTAAACGTACTATAAAAATTCCAAGAACCTGTGTTCGAAGAGGGCTCGAATAATCTCCAGCACTCCGCAATTTTTGTAGGAACCACGTCGATACAATTAGCTTAAGCGAAAATTTAAAATCTTTGCCAAATAGCGATTCGAACCCACGAGCTCCTGCGTATTGTGAGCAGCCGCATTAAACAATTAATTTGTCTGCGCGCGTCTCTAGAACCAGCTCAAGCTTTCCGTGTCACAATTGCTTCCCTCCTACACTGATCACCCTACACATTACGACCAACTTCAGCATGGCGCGCCCATTTTTCGAAAGAAGTATATGAGTGGTCCTGCGTGGCGCTGCTTCGAAAAGTCTGAGGTAGTTTTCCGAAGACATGTGGCACCAGGCTTCTACGCACAGGTCACGGAATTCTCATGAATTAGGAACCGATAGTTCGTACGTGCGGTGAAGGCGACTGATAGCGTGACACATATGTTCCATTGGGGTCAGGTCAGGTGAATTTGGTTGCCGTGACATCAACGTGAGTTGATTATCGTGCTCTTCAAACCACTGTAGCAGATTCTGGCCTTGTGGGACAGACAGTTACCCTTGCTGGAAAATGTCATCGGCATTGGGAAAGACATCATAGTCCACAATAATGTTTACATAGTTCAATCTGTCACGGTGCCCCCCCCCCCCCCCCCCCCCCATTATGACCGCAGTCCCACGGAAGCCAAGGTCAACGTCAAGGTCAAAGTCCCCCTGCCCCTACCAGTCTGCGTCCGAGGCGCGGCACATGTTTCGAGTTACGTACGCCTGGATGACGGCGTATCTGGGTACGATCGTCGACTCAATGTAACAAGAAACGTGATTCATCCGACCGGGCAACAAGTTTCCGTTTATCCAAGGCGCAGTCTCAATGATCCGGAACCCACTGCAATCGCAACTGTCGTCGTCGCTGTGTCAACATGGAAACGCGTAGGGTTGCTCTGCTGCGGAGTTCCATTTGAATGATGTGTATTGAACGGTGTGCTCCAAAACACTTTAGCACGCACCAGCACTGTAACTACAACCAGAGTTCCTCAGGAGTTAAGCTGATACAACACTACTAGGCGAACGGATATGGTGAACGAGTGTGTTTCCCATGTAACTCATGGGGAAACCTCTGGTTGTTGTATCCAGCAGTAATAGGAGGGAAACACCGCTGACACTGGAAACCTGAGCCAGTTCTGTAGGCGTCCTCAGATCGGCTAAAGCGTTAAGGCAACTGTTCGCAATAAACAGGAGATATGGGTTGAACATTGCAAGTTCTGCGCTTCTAAATAGGATTTTCCAAATATTTTGCGTTCTCGTCGATTTCATCAGCATTGATCCCTTTCATTACATTTCTATGAGCTTAATTCATTTACGGTACTCTTCGCCGCTGGTATGAAAGCCACAGTCAGTGATCTTCATACGCAGTCTAAACATTACCTGCTGAAAAACCAAGCAGAGGATAGTCCGTCGGACTAGATGACAAATTTTCGATTGCCCTCTCTCTACTCTTCCCTCTTATGGCCCTCTTGCTTGTTTTGCAACTCACCACTATATGAAAGATTCTACTTTTACAGCACCTTTTCTCTCATTTCTTGCCACAAATCCCCCGAGGTTTCTTCCTTGTCGCCTCCCTCCGCAGTTTTTACCTCGTATGTACTCAGGTCGCACTCTCGATGAAGAGTTAGCGGCCGGCCGGGGTGACAGAGCGGTTCTAGGCGCTACAAAAAAAAAAAAAGTTCAAATGTGTGTGAAAACTTACGGGACTTAACTGCTAAGGTCATCAGTCCCTGCCGGCCGTGGTGGCCGAGCGGTTCTAGGCGCTACAGTCTGAACCGCGCGACTGCTACGGTCGCAGGTTCGAATCCTGCCTCGGGGATGGATGTGTGTGATGTCCTTAGGTTAGTTAGGTTTAAGTAGTTCTAAGTTCTAGGGGACTGATGAACTCAGAAGTTAAGTCCCATAGTGCTCAGAGCCATTTGAGCCAAGAGTTAACGGATGTCCACATCTTTATCCTGTATACACAAACTCGTGGTACTCCCGATGAACTGGAAACTCGACTCTTATTCGGGGGGAGGGCAATTCATACCGCCATTTGGCTATCCAGATTTATATTTTCCGTGATTTCTTTAAAACGCTTAAGGGCGGGTACAGCCGATTTCCTTCCCCATCTCTGTTTGTACTCCGTCCTTAATGAACTCGCAGTCGACGGGCCACTGTAAGCATATACTACTTACTTCCTTGGAAGTTTTAAATGTAAGCAAATGTAGTAAACGGGCGAAAATGTCCGGTATCGTTTAATTATGCCATCAGTCACTTTCTGCAAGGGCTTGCACCACGGGTGCACACAGAGCCCGCACGCCCCTATCTCTTCCGTGTTACTGTTTGAAACCCTACATTTCAGTCACGTAACAGAGGGCACGAACGAGTTTCAGTCGGTAGTTTCTGTCGTTATGCGCTACGCGAAGCAGAGCCGGCAGTTACAGTTTTTCTAGGTCGCAGCTGACAAACCCGACATTGCCCCGAGTATTCATTTTGCCAATTTTCTGTTACAAAGGGAAACAAAAAATGGACTGTGTTTGTAGCGGAGTATCGACAAAATGTCATTTCCATGTATTCGTGAAAATACCTTTGGAATTATGACACTGTCATAAAAAGAAATATGCATAATGTACAAATGTCTGTGTACAGTATCAAAATTAAGACACATGATCCTGGACAATGTCCGTACGCTAGGCACAGTTGTTTCGCGTGTCTACAACGCGATTTTGTGAACGTCTCTATGGCAACGTGTCCTCACATCTCTGTAGACCGCTTTCGTTTTCGCCTATAGCTGTTTGCGCTTCGCAATTGAAAGCCGTCAGAATCGCCGCCGGTGTCAGGTATTTGTTTAAGCTGACTTTGCGGTAGGAGCGTCTTAGCAGTAAAGAACGAATGTATTAAAATTTCATGCATGATGCAGCATTTTTTTGACGCATCTCATTGTTTATGACGTCATATCTCCTGAACTACGTATGGGACTACGATATGCTTTAGTACGTGCATCTAACGGGATATGTGGATATTGCCTGCGAAATTTACTTCGAATACTGTCAGTAGCACAGAAGTAACCCATTTAAACCTGCCGCACATTTTCACGCATCTTTTCGTTTATGACGTCATATCCTCTTAACTATGGCACAACCGATGGTTACTGTTTTACATTTGGCCTGGTGAAACGGTAACAAAAATCTGAAACACTGCATAAACAGCTCTTTCTTTTTACAAGCGGCAGCGTTATAGTTCTTCAGCCAGTTCCTCTATAGATGCACTGCGAATCATTTAGTTCAATGCTTCCGCAGGAGGAGGGTGAGGAGGAGGAGGAGGAGTCAACATACAGGGTGGTCGGTAATTACCATTACAAACGTCTAGGACTTGTCGAGGGTAGTGAGTACAGAACATTTTGAATAGGAACCCATATCCGTAATCGTATCGTTTCCGTTCTACGACAGTTTCAATTCAGATGTGTACCTCGTCAACTTCTGCTTACGGCAAGAGAAACGTCTCAGAGTTCCCTGTCCTGGTATGCAACAGGGAAGACACGATGGCGTGTACTACGTCAAGCGATCCCCAGACGTCACTTATTGCTTTGAGACCGAGTCAATACCTGTGCATCACCGATAGAGGAAACATGGTGCAGTACACGTTTGCGGAATACACAGACATGCTCCTTGTGTATGGCGAAATTGGAGGCAACGGAAGGGCTGCCACTGGGCTGTATCACGAATGTTTTCCACACCGTCACACTCCATCGCACAAAATGTTTGACCAAGTTACACAACGGCTACGAGAAACGGGTACCTTCACCGTGAGGAGGCAGGACTGTGGTGCTCCACGGCGACGCCGCACTCCCGAATTTGAAGAAGATGTACTGCGTCGCATTGAAGATAGCCCGTCAACGAGTTCGCGAACAATTGCGAGTGCAATGGCTGTTAGTCACAGTACCGTCTTGGACGTGCTGCATGAGCAACAATTACATCCGTACCACTTACAGAGGGTACACGCTATGGGTCCAGCAGACTTTCCACAACGCGCCGCCTTCTAAACATGGTTCCCGCACCGTTGCATCGACGCGCCCCCGTTTCCAAGTCGAGTTCTCTTCACAGATGAAGGTAGGTTCAGAACAGATTGTGTTCTGAATGCCCGAAATAGCCATGTCTGGGCGCACGAAAACCCTCATGCCACGCATGTTCAGGGATTTCAAGACAGGTTTGGAATTAACATGTGGACAGGTATTCGGGAAGGTCATGTGATTGGACCATACCTCCTTCCGTCCAAGCTCACGGGTCCTGTAAACTTAGTCTTCCTACGACACGTAATGGACCCGTTCTTGGAAGCTGTGCCATTGAATGTCCGTCAATAAATGTGGTTTCGGCATGATGGAGCACCATCTCACTTTTCACTGGCTGTCCGGAGACATCTCAACAGACGGTATGGTGAAAGATGGATAGGCCGTGATGGTCCGACCGCGTGGCCGCCACGATCGCCGGATTTAACCCCTGTGGACTACTTCTTGTGGGGTCGTATGAAGAGCCTAATTTATGAGACACCCGTAGAGACAGAGGAAGATCTGCTGTCACGAGTTCTGACCGCTCCATAAGACATTGAAGAGGCACCAGGTGGGATGGAGAGAGTGTACCAGAACATGCTTCGGAGGTACGATGTGTGTAACAACGTTGGTGGTCGCCACATCGAGCCGCTGTTGTAATACATCGGTACGTTGCGGCTGGTGCCATAGATTCTGGGTTCTTGTTGTTGTCGACTAATGTAAACCATAAGGTGGAAGTTGTATCGCAAATGCGTAAATAATAACGGAGCGAGTCAGTATTCTTTTCAAATGGATGGCAACAATTGTACTGGTTCACGCCTAAGTACATTCCTCTTGTGGGTGTAGATGAGACAGTCATCTGCATTGAAACTGTCGTAGGACGGAAACGATACGTTTCTGGACATGTGTTCCTATTCAAAATGTTATGTACTCACTACACTCTACATGTACTAGAAGTTTGTAACGGGAATTTCCGACCACCCTGTATGTTTGGCAGCAAGCATTTAAAGTTCCGACAATTTCTATACAAAATTTCCGTTTTTCCAGACAAAATAGGCGTTTATGCTTTATGACTTTTGCTTACTCCAGTACAGATACCGAAGCAGTATGAAGATACGAAGCATAATATATTCGAAGACTATGATTACAGAAAAATCTCTTGCAGTGAGTTTGATATTAACGTCCTGTCGCCTCAAAATAATCTTCACTGATCGATTTTCATATCCGCTCGTCGACTTATTTTTACTAGACAGATATACGAGTACAATAGCCCTTGTCATTCATTTCCTAGTATTTAGACACTAATAAATACTTTCAGACAGAAAACCATATGAATCTGCTTCTTAATGATATAATTCCTTAGTTTCAACCAGAAAATTCCCTGACTTACGTAAAATGTATTTTTTTTTTAAACGACGCTTCCTGTGCAACCAGTTAATCCTTCCTTTACCATATCTGTCGAGGGAACCAAACGTTGCACAAAATCTCACCGCTGTAATGAAGAAACAGTTAATGAAAATACGACAATTAAGATCAACTGAACAGCTATCAAGAGGTCGCTTGCAAATGGCTACCACCACTAGTCAGCTGACTGAGATTATGGTTTCTTTATAGCGACATCATGCGCGGTCTGCCTCATCTATGGTCGAAGTTTAAATGTGTTGCATCTTCTCTATCCGGAGCTATTTAACATAGAACGACCGTAGAAATACTGCCGGGGAAAGTCAGATGCCAGATTCAGACATATTGGAAGAATCCTGAGCAAGTATAATTAACACACGAAAGACGTTGGTTACCAGAATGTCGTTTGACCGATCTTTGAGTACTGTTCGTCTGTCTCGAATCCTTACCAAACTGGATTAACGGCACAGATGGTAAAGATTCACGAAGCAACTGCACGATTTATCACGGGGTTTGTTTATTCGGATGAGACTATCACAAAAATCTACACACAACAGCAGAAGATGTTACAACGAAGAGCCTTTCTTACAAAATTAAAAGAGCTTAGGTTCTAAAATGGGCCATGAAGCGTACTACTTTCCCCAAGATACACTACCTCATCAAAAATGTCAGGCCAACTATTAGTGGACATTATGGGATGTGTCAAAATGGTTCAAATGGCTCTAAGCACTATGGGACTTAACATCTGAGGTCATCAGTCACCTAGACTTAGAACTCCTTAAACCTAACTAACCTAAGGACATCACACACATCCATGCCCGAGGCAGGATTCGAACCTGTGACTGTAGCAGCAGCGCGGTGCAGGACTGAAGCTCCTAGAACGGCTCGGCCACAGCGGCCGGCTATGGGATGTGTCCAACCTTAGCCTTTATGAAGGTTTGAACTCTGTTGGGGACACTTTCACTTTCAGTGAGGTGCCTGAATGTCTGTGGAAGAATGCCAGCCCCTACTTCCTCAGTAGTCGAAACGAGAGAAGGCAGTTTTGTTGGACGCTGTGGTCTGGAGTGAAGCCTACGTTCTAATTCATCCCAGACGAGTTCCATTGGATTTAGGTCGGGGCATTGGGCAGGTCAGTCCATCTTAGGACTGTTATTGTCCACCAACCATTGCTTCACAGGTACTGCTTTGTAGCACGATGCATTTCATTTCATGCTGATAAAGTCATGGTCTCCGAACTCTTCCTGTATTGTATATAGCACATAATGCTGCAAAATATGTTCACTTCCGTCCGCATTTAGAGTTTTACTAAGTGCAATAACGGGACAATATCCTAATAACGAAAAACACCTCCATACTTTAACACCACCTCATTGGTGCTTCACTGTTGGCACTAGACATGACGATAGGTGAGGTTCTCCACGCATTACCCAAACCCAATCACTCCCATTTGATTGCCGCGGGGTATAACGCGATCCATCACTCTAAACACTCTTCTCCAGTCATCCACTGTCCAGTGGCGTCCCCTTCACATCATCTCAACCGCCCTCTGGCACTGAATACAGAAACGTGTGGCTTGTGAGCAGCTGCTCGATCATGTATCCCATTCTTTTTAACTCCCCACGCACAGTCGTAGTGCTAGCTCGATTGCTGCTGGTAGAGCTTTTTTTTTTTTTCTTTTGCAACTCAAGAGTGATTCCTTCCGCTGATCTCATGCGTTTCTTTGTAACCATCCTCACCAACAACCGACACTGCCTGTCCGTCAGCTGGCAGCTGGTTGTTCCTTCACGTTTACGCTGGACAATCAGGTCACCATCAGTCGACTTCGGCAGCTTCAGAAAGTCTGGGATGGACCTGTTATTCGGGTGACGTAAGTGACCAGTCCAGATTGGAAGTCAATGAGCTCTCCTGACAGACCCATTCTGCTGTTACTCCTGCTCTACTGAAAACTCCATACTCTCCGCATCCTTTTAAAATGCCAAGTCCGTAGCTCGTGACATGTAGTGTCAATCCGCGTTACATAGGAATGCTCGGATACTTGCGGTGAAATAATGTACATCTCGCGTTCTGAACACGACGCTAAAATTAAAAGACTTCGGACCCACCGAGGTCACGCTTCTCACCTACCATCTGTGGGTGGAATAGGAAGGAGGGAGGGAGGTGGTCAGGAGGTAAATAGACTGGTGCAGTCAGTACCCCCCCCCCCCCCCCTCACTCACTGTCGGTGGCTTTGGAAGTACAGATGCAGATGTAGAGGTCATTTTTGAAATTCTAAAGCCTCCTTCATAATGTAATGACATCTGCACAGGACGCTCACACGTAGAACGCAAATTCGTTATCTTTCTGTGGAACAGAAATGAGCGAAGCAGTGCCGAACGGCGTCGAATCTTGAGAGTGAGGGTTGCGCCAGTTTCACCTGCGCTGAATCCACTGCGCTTCCGTACTTTTATCCAAACTAGCATCTGTATCAGCGTGCCACGGTTATCGGTAAGTCGGCCGTGTGTAGCATAGAGAGGATCGGGTCGTCCTCTCCAGACCGCTTCAATCGGTCGCCACTGTGCTTGTTTACCCTAAACCGCGGAGCACCTGTCCGCCGGCCTGCGCCCTTATTGACCCTGCAGTACCCCCGGTTGTTCAAACTAACAACAATCTCTGTGACAGGGGCGCTGTCTTCCCCCAGAAACTTCCACTTTATCCGCTGTCCCGGGGATGGCACAGGTGGAGAAAAGGCAATATCTGCCTTCGCTACTGTTCGCTACGCGGTGAGGGCGAGGAGCGGAATAGTGGGGGGAGCTGGGAGGATGCTGCTCCAGACAGAGCTTCTCCTCTCCCCCTCCCCTACCCCATCCCAACATCTGCCCCAACGCTCTTGCACCTGCCGCCAGCAGGGATATGCAAAATCTCCCTAGAATTCCTCACTGCTCCTTTTCTTAAATATAGCAATAGTATTAAACGCCTAACACAGTTCATCGTTCGACATGCAAATTGCCTATCTAATTTGATTTTAAATACACTTCTCGAAAACTAATAATAGTAAAAATCAAAAAATAATGTAGAGTAATGAAATTTCGGGAATACAGTTGTCCATGCAAAATATACGTGAACAACACTGCAGGATCACAGTTAATGTACGCGCGAGGTAAGTCTTTGCAAATGATGCACATTCATAACCGGCGTAGCCGCCAGAATATTGAATGCAAGCATGCAAACGTGCATGCATTCAAGATTCTGGCGGCTACGCCGGTTATGAATGTACATCATTTGCAAAGACTTACCTCGCGCTTACATAGCTGTTGCACTTGGTCGGTCAATACAGGGACAGTTACTGTTGTTTGTGGATGACGCTGGAGTTGCCGTCCGATGATGCCCCATATACGAAGTTTGTCCGGAAAATACGTATAAAAGTTGAATAATGTCTTTATGTTACAAGTTGCAGTCACCGCCAGGTGGGACTACCGCTGCAATCAATCCCATCAACGCTCAGTTCAGTCAGAGCACTCTGCGTGAAGGTGGGAGTGTGCGGCAGCTTGTTGACAGTTACCCTTTTTCACCTGCCGTCGGCATGGAGCTCTCTCTGATTGAGGAACAGCGCGTCAACATCAAGTTTCTTGCAAAGCTAGGCAAGAATGGCTGTGAGATTTTTGAGTGTTTGAAACAGGTTTACGGAGGCAATTCTCTGAAGGAACCAACCGTGAACAAGTGGTTAAAAAGGTTCCGGAATGGCCGAGAAGAAGTGAACGATGACCCTCGCCCAGGACGCCCATCGACATCGAGTTCCGATGCAAATGTTGAACGAATTCGGGCTTGTGTTCTTAAAGACCGTAGATTGACAGTCCGAATGATTGCTGACGAGCTGTCAATCCCCAAAACAATCGTTCACGAAATCCTGACACAAAAACTTGAAATGAAGAAACTGTGTGCGAAAATCGTACCGAAGCTCTTGACGCCAGAACAGAAAGTAAAGAGGGTTGAGTGCTGTGAGGATTGGTTGGAAGCAGAGGAACGAGGGGACTTTTTCAACCGAGTCATCACTGGAGACGAGTCCTGGTTTTACGAATTCGATGTGGAGCTCAAATCTCAAAGCAAGGAATGGAAACTAGCAGGACAACCGAGAACAAAAAAAGTCGCGAAAATCAAGGTCCAATGTGAAGACAATGTTGATTGTTTTCTTTGATTCTAGGGGCATTGTTCACAAGGAATTTGTCCCTCTCGGCCAGAGAGTGAACGGAAATTTTTACGTTGAAGTTTTGACACGTCTCAGAGCTGGTGTGGCCCGAGTTCGACCGGAGTTGGCAAAAGGGGGCAGGTGGATCCTTCATCACGACAATGCGCCCGATCACACGTCGCTCGTTGTGCGTCAGTTTTTGGCCCGAAGCTCAATCACCGTGACAGACCACCCGCCTTATTCACCCGATTTAGCCCCGTGTGACTTCTTCATGTTGCCGAAATGCAAAATGGTGATCCGCGGGCGGCACTTGGGAGATGTGGAATCCATCAAGGCGGAAACGACACGGCAGCTGAACATCACAACTGAAGACTTTCAGCAATGTTATCAACAGTGGAAACGGCGTTGGCAGAAGTGTATCGCGTCTCAGGGCGAGTACTTTGAAGGAGACCAATATGTAATACCTGAATAATTGTAAAATAAAGTTATTATTCAACTTTTATACGTATTTTCCGGACAAACCTCGTATACTCGATTGGAGACAAATCTGGTGATTAAGCACGCCATGGCAACATGTCGGCACTCTGTAGAGCATGTTGGGTTACAAAAGAGGTATGTGGGCGAGTGTTATCCTGCTGAAAAACACTTCGTGGAATACTGGTCATGAATGGCAGCATATAAGGTCGAATCAACAGACTGACGTACAAATTTGCAGTCAGGGCGCGTGGGATACCTACGAGAGTGCTCCTGCTGTCCTACGAACTCGCACCCCCAGACCTTAGCTCCAGGTGTAGATCCAGTGCGTCTAGCATGCAGACAGGCTGGTTGCAGATTCTCGTTGCAGGTCCTCAACTGGCCTCCTCCTAACGAACACACGGCCATCACTCGCGCTGAGACAGAACCAACTTTCATTAGGAAACGCAACAGATCTCCACCCTACTGAATTGAGCTCTCGCTTGACACCACTGAAGTCATAGGTGGCGGTCCTTTCGGTTCAGTGGAAAGCACGCTACAGCGCGTCTGGACCGGAGCTGTCCTTAAGTAACCGATTTGTAACAGGTCGTAGAGTCACTGTGGTGCCAACTGCTGCTCAAATTCCTGCTGCAGATGCAGTACCATGCGCCAGAACCGTATGCCGAACACTATGGTTTTCCCTTTCGTCAGTGCCACATGGCCGTCCGAAGCCCGGTGTGGGATGACTCGCACATAATTAACATAAATGTTAAAGAGGATGGGAGACAACACAGAGCCTTGAGGGGTACCCATCGACACTTGACGTAAGCTTGAGCGTTTTCCTTGCTGCTTAACCAAGAACATTCTATCGTGGAGGAAATCATCCACTATCTTGATATAGATGTCTGGTGTGGTCGTGTGTGTCAGCATTTTGTACGCAAGATTGTGCTGTCAAATCTTGTCATATACGTTTTGCAGGTCCAGGAAAACCGCTGGCTTCGACATGGCAGAGTTAAATCCCTTGCCGACATGCGCTGTGAGCCTAAGAACTTCGAGTTCGGCCGACAGGCAGGAAGCGAATCCGAACTGTTACGGACGGATTGTCCCAGCCGGCGCCAGAGGCTGGGAAACGCGGTGGAGAATCACAAATTCTAAGATATTTGCCATGGCATTCAGAAGGCTAATGGGCCTGTTGTTAGTTGGGACTGTAGGATATTTCGAGAGCTTGGGGATAGCAATCGGTTTGGCCTGTTTCCTTTGTGGGCGGGGGATGAGGGGAGAGAGGGGTATGCAGGTAAATAAGATCAGGAGCCGACTGAGGTGTTAATTTAAGATGCCATCCAAACCTGGCGCTGACTGCCCATGCTTCCGCCAGAGGATCCGCTGGACTTCTGCTGGGGACGTAAGGTGAGAGGCAAAAACAGGTTGTCTGTGTCTGAAAGCGGTAACACCTGCCAGACTATTGTGTTCATCCTGGAGTTCATCACGCGTAACGTCCTGGACGAGCACTTGGTTCTGGGTCTCAAATCCATCGGCTAGTGTTTCTACCACATGGAGGGCATCATAAGCTGAGCTATCCACTGTGCGGATGGGATGGTTGGTCCTCACTGCAGAGTACCACAGGGCTCGGATAACGGCCCATTCGGAATTATGTCGGAGGAGAAAGACAGGCATCTTATCCTCCCATTGTTCTGTTTTTCAATTGGCGAGGTGGTGGCATAACTCATGTTGGAGACGCCTCATGTGACGCTTATCCCGAGGGTCACAAAACTGCTTCCACTGCCTGCTATAGCTGTGCTTCTGGATATTTAGTTTTTGCAATATGAGAGGCAAGCCATCCAGTGGGGTTAAGGCCCATGGGACAATGGATGTAGAGGCCTTCATTGCCTACTGGATTTTAGTACTTAGGTAATCAACAACGCTAACCAGATTGGCAGGCGTTGTCAGGTGGAGGTTTCGCCAGGTGGTGGTGTTGAGGAGCCTGGAAAATTTGTCCCAATCCGTGATGGTCAAGATGGAACGGACATTTAAATATGGAGCGACATCGATAAGGTGCAGGAGCGCGGGGTCGTGGTCAGAGGCCAGTTCATGGAGTGTTTGCAACGAAAACTGTATCGCAATGTTCTTGGCTTGGCCTTGAGATCCACCCCAACAATGAGTTTGTCAAATGATGTCAATGTACGGAGGTCTGCTTCAAGAAGTGGTAGTTTAGGGCTCAAATACACCACAGCAAAAGTAACAGCACCAAGACAGGTAGAAACAGTCACTGCCATAGCCTCTATATGTTCTAGTGGTTGGAGAGGCTTGTGATTGTGGATGAGTGTCTAACGTAGAAACACTGCCATGCCTCCACCTCAGCGATGGAGTCAGTCAGTGCAATAGTAAACCATGTTGCGGAAACGAAAATCGTCTGCAGGTTTCAGGTGGGTTTCTGAGGCAAGTAAAATGTCCACATAGTGGTCGTAGAGGAAGGTGTTCAGTTCGCTCTTCATACATTTAATGCCATTAGCATTAAAAATACAGAGAACTAGGTCCTGAGGGGGCTGATGGTTGTGCAGTGGGCGATTCGCCATTGTAACAAAAACTAGTTGAGCCCATCAACAAGGGCGATGACCTTTGTGAGCCCACCCTCTGACTGATGGATCTTTTGAGCTGTTTCATGAATGACATCCCTGATGTGGGGCTGCCTGAGCAGAGAGATGACCTGGAGGATCTCTCTCATCTCATTATGAAAAGAATGATCTGTCTCCATCACTGGTGGATTATCCTCAGTGGGCTCCATGACTCTGCGGCCGGCAGGGATGACCGTGGTGACTGGTGGAGAAGGTGCCGCAATAGAAGGCTGTGGCACTTCAACAGTTGGGTGTGAAGAGGCTGCAGAAAGTCTTTCAGTTTAATGGGCGTTGGTATTCGTCACAGGAGACATATGAACAGAAGTAGACTGCGCTGCCGTGGCAAACATGGTCGTAGGGCAAGGAGCCAGAGGGGCTCCTGTGTTGCAGATTGATCAGGTGCCTCAGCGGTTTGATGGTCATCGGGTTTACCCCTTAAGATGGGAAAATGGGTGTGGTCCCACAATGGCGGGGGTGGCCAAATCGTCCTTGGTTTTCTCCTTGGACGGCAAGACTTCAAAGCCTTCTGGTATATAGAGCAACCCTTCCAGGAAGCCAGATGGTGTGGGGTTGTGAGTGGTGCCCAAATAGTGGTGGCATGTCGGTTTTTCTGAGCCTGGGAGTTTGCAGTCTCCGACGCATGCGGGCCGGCACACGTGACCCACCGAAATGGCAGTGAGCAGTAATTGCTGGTGTGTCACAAATGTTGACGTCTACGGCAGATGGGAGTACCGTTGCGGCCTTCGTGTGATTCAGTATGCACCGTGATTAACAGGAGATACCTTATTTGGTAAACGGATTTGACAGCCTTTCTCTTAATACAGGAAACAACATGGGTGGTCAAGGGATTAACTTCTGTGTCTCAGGATCCCTCTTACTGTATTGGTGGACCAAAGGGCCCACAAACTTGAGACGGAGTAGTTCATCCCTGACATTTATTTCTGTAGCTTCGCAGGGAAGGTATTTGATGACGATTCTTGCTGTTCTGTAGCCAGAAGCCTGACGAGTGTAGTAGGCCATAGCCCTCGACTTCACAAACTTGAGGACTTGGAGATAATCGTCGTTTGAGTCAAGCAGGTACTTGAAACGGTCTTTCTGGTAAACTGCTTGCAGTTGGCCTGCAATAAGGCGTTGCAGTTCAGTGTCCAGTTTAATGCAGATCGTGGGTTTGCAAACGACGATAGGAAGGATCTTCTTCTTCTTTGGTGGTGGTGACAGTGGATTCCGAGATGTGGGATCGGGAGGGGAACCAATGTCCTGGTCCATGGCACCAACAGGTGCGGATACTGCAGGTGTGGAGCCATCTGAATCTGAATCACGGCCGCTGCGAGGGGCACGAGTGGAAGATCGTTTAGATTTTCGACCACGGGGTGGACCGACAGGTTCGGGGTCCCCAGAAGGCCTGTTGGGCCGATGACATCGTGTAGACGAAATAGCACCCGACGGCGCATCCACGTGGTGGTCGGTTGCATCAATGTTGGGGGTTGACATGGCGTGATCGTCACTGAGGTCTATCACCAAGCAGCCATGGGAGTCATTAGTTGACGAGGAGGAAGACTGGTCCCTCACGCGAGGCTGTGGACAGGGTTCACGTGAATCGGTATCACAGTCAGTGGTTACCGGTGACTTGTGGTGGGAGGCACGGAGCGCTCGGTCCTTAGCCCATTGGGTGGTATCAGTTTCTGCGCCTCTGGCAGCTTACCGAGATGGCTGTCGATCGGACGGTGTCACATTTCCGCGTGGAGGGGAGGCGGAAGAGTTGCTTAGCCGTGGATTCCTGTTCTTGCCCTTATTCATGTTTTGCCTCGGCTCAACTGACGTAGCCAGGGCCCTCGCAGACAAAATATACTAATTCCTGCCGCCTGTAATCCCCGGTGGAACGGGACACGTACGAAAAACAACGGTGCCTTAAAAGGCGAACGACGAAACAACGTCGACTCAGGCGCGCACGTACTCGCAAATAAACACTGTCAGGGCTCCAAACTGAATGGCGCGATTCAAACCGTTAACGACGGAATCTTTATATGCAGCGAAAATACAAAATCGCATGCGCTAAGGTAATGCGCAAGCGCTCAAACGTTGCTGCAGCCCCTTGGCGCGAGAAGAGTTGCAGCGCCTCCAGTGACGAATACTGTCGAAAAAACGATATATCGTTAAAAATTAATACTCATAGCCAGCCGATTCAGGTGCCGTCGTATCTTCATATCTGATAAAACAGGATTCCAAGTTTTACTTAGGCGTATCCATTATCACGGTTAATGATATTATCTGTTACACTGGTTTCGATAGATTCTTTTAAAACACACAAATTTGTCAGGTTGTAACAATCGCGCGTGGCGATGATGTTCAACACATCCGTCATTGACAGTATGAACAGTTTGGCCAACCTATATTTTACCGCACCCACGTGGTATTTTGTAAATCATCGGTAAGAGAGCCAAGGACTGCTCTAATCAGAACTGACACGTGTCTGTCGGGATAGGTAGGGTCTTGAAGAAATATGAAATCATAAGTGTTTCCGCCCGCCAGCTAAGATTAAATGAATGACACTTTCCTGGCTGTTTCGACATCCCACATTCCTCGGCAATATGTCTGGTACTTCTGTGTGGATTCATTAGCAGCGTAGCCAGAACAGGCTCTTCGTGTTCTCTGTCAGCTGCAGTCTTCTTTCTTGCCCTCTTTTTTGACGTTCAACCAGCCTGTCCGCACTAGCGTCTTAATAATTCGTGCAATTGCCTGGTGCGTCGGACATTGGCGATCCGGATAGATAGCCCTATACCGCTGTACTGTTTTTACGGTATATCTTTACATTCACCGTATGGAAGTAGTATATCCAGTTCCTTCTAAATGGTGTAAACGTTCGCAAGCAGAGAATGCTGAAGCAGAAATGAGCGGCCTACAGTGCAGACAAGTAAACGGGCGAATGTGTTGACATTCTGACACAGGGTAGCACGAGAGCTCTGCTTGGCGGTGTTTGCACTGCTAATGCTGATTCCGGCCACCGGGCTCTCAAATTCTAGCACATTTCTCGATATTTTTTTACGACAGGTTTCAACGTCAACATTAAAAAATGCTGTATCACTGTAATTTTCTTCTCAAGAGCTATCGAGGACAGCTATAAAAAGTATACGGTTCCATTTAAAAAAACCGTACTTGCTTCCATACCTCCGTTGATACCAGCGCTAAAAATATTAAACAAACAAAAAAAGGAAGAAATACGTGCTCCTCAACGCTTTGAAGAAAACCGCGTTTCGATGTGTGTATAAAAGGGGCGTTACGTCTTACGTGACTCACTCTCTACATGGTGAAATGGTATTCCAAATAGCATTGTCCGCAGCTCGTGCTCGTGCGGTAGCGTTCTCGCTTCCCGCACCCGGGTTCGATTCCCAGCGGGGTCAGGGATTTTCTCCCCTCGTGATGACTGGGTGTTGTGTGATGTCCTTAGGTTAGTTAGGTTTAAGTAGTTCCAAGTTCTAGGGAACTGATGACCATAGCTGTTAAGTCCCATAGTGCTCAGAGCCATTTGAACCATTTGAACCAAATAGCATATGGTCAGAAATAAGCTAGAAAAATCTCCATATCGCTGTACGAATGCCCGATGTGTGTGTCCGTTTCAATGCCAATTGTCATGTTGGGTTGTTTAATATTTATTTCCTAGATAAATACAGTCTACTTGTATATTTTACACATGTTGTTCTATACATACTTTTCCTTTTAATTTTATGAAATATAAAAAAAACTGTTGTATTTGTGTTTTCTTTCTACACTTGGTGTATTTGTTGTTTTCAATCTGTAACCTTCCCAGGTTTAATTACGTTAAAGTTGAAATTCTTTGCACATTACTGTTGTAACATTATTGTAAATCTTAACAACGAAGAGGAAGCGCAGAATTCTTTGAGTAAAAAAAATACTGAATGCACTTTGGTTTTGCGCACCAACCACATCGCAGAATTGCATTTTCATGAGTCATTCTTTGGAATACCACTTCATCATATACGATTCAGTTTAGTATTAACGATGCTAAACGATGTGCTATTGGCCAAATGTAAAAATGAGAAACAAAATAGTGTGGGGAAGGGATTTCGAAACAAATTAGTATTTCGACAAGTATGGGTGCACCCTTCTAATGTCCACTAAAAACCACAGAACTTTTATTTGAAGGTTTTTTTTTAAAAAATGGTACCGTTTCAATAGTATTGGTTCAAATGGCTCTGAGCACAATGGGACTTAACATCTGAGGTCATCCGTCCCCTAGAACTTAGAACTACTTAAACGTAACTAACCTAAGGACATCACACACATCCATGCCCGAGGCAGGATTCGTACCTGCGACCGTAGCGGTCGCGCGGTTCCAGATTGAAGTGCCTGGAACCGCTCGGCCACAGCCGCCGGCTTTCAACACTATTCATTCAGAAATATTAAACTGTGTTTCTTTAAAGGAGGTGTCTGACCCTCTTAACGGTCGTATGGGCATGTATACAAAAATGAGTGTGTCTAATTTTCTACATCTACAAGAATTCTTTGCAAATCACACTTAAGTGTCTGGCAGGGGGTTCATCGAACCACCTTCACAATTCTCTATTATTCCAATCTAGTACAGCACCCGTGAAGAGCGAACATCTGTATCTTTCCGTACGATCATGGTATTTTATCAGCATATTCAATGCCAATCACACTTGAAGTGTACCTCTCGGGTAGGTTTACTTGTGAGAAGCTATTTGAATGGAAACTAGCGGTTCCCAGGTCTGCAGAGCCGACAAACGATCCCACTCTCCTCCGTATCACGTCCAAACGACGCTACTAACCGAGGATGACACCGCGATCGGTTGGTCCACTTTGGTCCGTCTGTGGGCATAACAGCGGGGAGCATACAGTCGTGGCTGGAAAATGGCTGTTATTAAGAAAAAGGAAGAACAAGAAAGAAGACGGAGAGAATCTGACCAACCGATGCAAAAAAAAATTGCGGTAAGAGTCATCAAATTTTTACGTCCGCTCGGTAAGAAGTTAATCGTTCAGTTAAAGGCAATACACCGAACATCCACTAAGCAGTCAACGACACAGTTAACTAGTTCTCTAAGAGCAAGTGTAGTCTAAAACCACCTGTGCTGACAAAAGCCCCTGGGATGGGGGAACGGTGGCTGTTGACTTGCGGTGTGCCGTCAACATAATCTTGAACTTTCAGGGAGCCGTCATCCGCTTGGCAGAAGGCGGGATTCGAAACGCTGGGCCTTTGATCCTTTTTCCATCTGCGGGCAGCTTCATCGTCGTCGAGCACCAGTGCTTAACTGACTTCGTCACATAAAGAGAATGAACGAGGGCGGGCCGCCCGCACTCGCTGTGAGTCGATATCGCCAGCGCCTTCTGTGAATGCGGCACTTCGCGCGTACGCTCGTAAAGCTACTTCGAGGGGAAGAAATGGAGAGATACAGCTGCCGTGCCTTCGGTTTCCTTTTTTAATTTCACGGGAGATAAGCGAAAACTTGTTCTGTCCGTCTTCTAACGACGCTGGGTGCGCCACAGTAAATTTTAAATCCCTGGGGAAGAATCGTTCGAGAATACCTCCCACAAATATCGAAAAATGCTGACAAGAATGTGATCAATAAAGCACTAACGACTGGAAAACTTGCAGTAAAGTGGCTTATTCTTCGAGCTTTTGGTGTGCCGAATCCTAAATAGACAATGCATAGCTCGGAAGGTACGAATTTTAGAGCCCATGTTTAATGAACTTTTTTGCTTCGAATGTTCGTTCCCATCATGTCCCTGAATGTTGACCATTCGTCCTGGGACACGCTGCATAATTATCCGTTAATTTGTGAAAGTGATGGAAGATATATTTTTTACATGTTTGGCGAGTTTGTGGTTAAGAAATATTACCGCAACGTTATGTATTTCGTGAAGAAATTAAACTTTTCTTACTCCAAAATAAAATTTGGTGATCAGGAAATGTGTTGGTGGTAAGGTCTTATGGGACCAAACTGTTGAGGTCATAGGCCCCTAAGCTAACACACTACTTAATCTAACTTTAACTTACGCTGAGGACGACACACATTCATGCTCGAGGGAGGACTCGAACCTCCGACGGGGGAAGCCGCGCGGACCGTGACAAAACGCCCTAGACCGCTCGGCTATCCCGCGCGGCGAAAAGTGTTGGGTCTCGTGTAATCTATGCTGTAACGTGTGTGTTAAGAATTTAAGAAAGTGCTTAAAAAGATAAAAACGTTCCTTTAGATTTGCACGTCCAATGATATGAACAAATTTTCCACTATCTCTTAGAGATGTGTCGTCATCCGTCACAAGATAAATGCTACTTCGAATCAAAAATCACTGCGAGTGAGACGGAGGTTTGAATATTTTTGAAGAAGGTTGTTTCTGAGTTCATAACAAACAAAACTTACTCACATTATACTTCTTTGGCTGCCAACACACTAAAGAACATCAAGAGGTTTGGGTTGTTTGGGGGAGGAGACCAGACAGCGAGGTCGTCGGTCTCATCGGATTAGGGAAGGGCGGGAAAGGAAGTCGGCCGTGTCCTTTCTACGGAACCTTCCCGGCATTTGCCTGGAGCGGTTTAGGGAAATCACGGAAAACCTAAATCAGGATGGTCAGACGCGGGATTGAACCGTCGTCCTCCCGAATGCGAGTACAATGTGCTAGCCACTTCGCCACCTTAGCGTTCACCTTTTCGACAGGCGTCCCGCCTTTTTGTCTGAAAATTTTTGTGGAGGTGAGGCATAAGGTCAGCGTTTTCACCATCATGGGAAGACGGTATCCTGGAAAATCGATGTGATGGGAGACTAGGGTTGATCACTTTATCAAGAAATACAGCAGGCGGTTCATTAGGGAAAACGCTCTTATAGGACATCAGAAAATGGAAATAAAAGGGACATACAATTCATGTGCAATAAATAAGTGTTTCCATGTTTATACTTTAATAAAATCTTTGTTCACACAGTAAAATTAACGTATTTTCATTCCAGTTACATGTGTTTTGCTGGTTTTCCCGTCGGAGACGGAGTCTTACTGTGACAAAAGCGTACATGGTGAAAGACTACTTAAGTCAGATGTGGTTTCATTAACCAAAAAAACTACAGGATGGTTGTTACCAGACAAAAAAGTCATCAAAAAATTATGTTTCGTTGAAGGGTATATCGTCTCAGAAACACTGCCTTACGGTTTTATCGCAAAGGAAGGAACTTCTGCGCTGTCGGTCTAACATACCACAACAGGATGCACGAGGCAGGAATATCTTTAGACTTTTAGTCTGGTGATTAATGAACTTATTTTATTTGAGAGTATTTTCGTTGACATTCCAGGATAACGATAAGGATTAACGGAGCCAACTTTTTGTTATAAAAACTAGTAGCACCAATAGAAATGTCTTACGCCATACACTCTCAGTGCCGTGGTATCGTGATAAATCGTGTTTATTTATATTGTAGGATCGTCTAATACGACGCTTTATAATGTCAAGCTGGCCGTTGTGGCCGAGCGGTTCTAGGCGCTTCAGTCTGGAACCGCGCGACCGCTACAGTCGCAGGTTCGAATCCTGCCTCGGGCATTGATGTGTGTGATGTCCTTAGGTTAGTTAGGTTTAAGTAGTTCTAAGTTCAAGGGGACTGATGACCTCAGATATTAAGTCCCACAGTGCTCAGGGCCATTTGCACCATTTTTGACACAAGACAAACGCCTAATAGTAAGTCGTTAATGTGGAAATACGTTCTCGAACCGACCCTGACTGTAGAGCTTATTGATCTCACAAGTTCAATTTCGGCGTTAAGGCCATTACAAACTGGTAGGGCCCACTGAAAAAAAGATTTGCTTCAACAGATGTCAAACTTTAAAATCCTCCGGCATGTATACATGGCGTCGTCAGAACCGAGCCTTTTCACTGTAAGAATACAACAGCACTGAACGAGTGCGAAACTCCATACATTATGAAATGATGTCATTTACATGAACCGTTGCCACAAATCGTAATAAACTGATGTTCTTACACACTGTTTACAAGTGAACTGAGACAACTGGAGCGAAAGCGCGTCACTGTAAGAGACCTGGATAACTCGAGGCGTGCGAAGCCTATGATGCACATACTGATGCAAGCCAATATCTGCATCGGGGTTATCATGCAAAACATATTTTTAAACGCTGTAGTGTTAATGGTGGTCAATAAACAAGAAACAAAACAAGTGAGCGAATACAGCTGACTCAGTCACGTCGACATCAAAACCGACTACACTTTCTCGTGCAGCCACTATGTTACGTTACAAAACCATAGTGACTACACAAAAAGTGGGGGGCTTTTAACCGGTTGAAACATCAGGGAAAGCAGCATGGTTTCCAGATAATAAACTACACGCTTTACTTTAAATACCTTTCCATCTTATTATAAAAAACTTCCATTAACATTTTTACTGAAGCAAAACAGAGTTGCTTTCCTCATAATTATTGAGGTCCTTGAGAGAACATATAATATATTCCACCTGATATACAGGATATATGAGATGAGCAGAACACCCTTACACTTCAAAAACGATGTGGCGATTCTAGTTCCAAAGAAGCAGGTATGTATACTTCATAGCACTGACGTAACACTGACACTTCTGTGCCATTTCTGTTTCTGTAAATATTATTATTATTATTATTATTATTATTATTATTATTACATGTTCTCAAATTTATGTATTTCTTTTACTGAATATTATTTCCGCCCCCGGTAGCTGAATGGTCAGCGTGATGGATTGTCAATCCTCTGGGCCCGCGTTCGATTCCCGGCTGGGTCGGGGAATTTTCTCCGCCCAGGGACTGGGTGTTGTGCTGTCCTCATCATCATCCTATTATCCTCAGCGACTGCAGGTCGCCGAAGTGGCGTCAAATTGCAGCTCAAATGTAAACGACGATTTTGTAATTTCAGCTATTCATGCATACTTAATCGACAGTTAGGACCGTGATGCTTAGGAAAGATGGGAAGCCTCTCGGTATCTTGGAGGTGCTAGCATGCCAAAAGGAAAATGCGTAAGGGCGTTAAGTTAGCGCGCCAAAAGTAACACACGTCAGTGAGTCTGTAGCCATTCATCAAAGCATCCACATGCTGGTGTGGAAAACGGCAAAATTATCGTCAAGTTGTGGTAACTGGCCCGCAGGTGAGACTTACAGTTGCGTATTGCGACATGGTATAATGCGGAATGCTCTAATATATTTGACAACAGCCAAGAAAAAAATTAATAGAGCAAACTGCGTGAAGTTCGTGACTGCGTAACACAGGGTGACACACGGGAGACGGACGGTTATGAACTGCGTAGTACTGAGGGCGCGGTGGTGGGAGGTGGTCGTGGTGGGGGTAGTTCTGATCCACACAAGACGCCATTTCATTTTCTCAGTCACTATGGAGCAGTGGGACTTGGAACGTCGAGTGTTTGTCTATGACAGTTTCGTGAAAAGTGGGAGTCTATTATTGCTACGCAGCGATTGTTTCGTGCGCGGTTTAATGTCGGTTGACATGGAGCTGTTCCGAGCCGTAACACAATCCTCAGATGGGTGGAAAACTTCAGATCAAATGGAATCATACTGGATAAGAATCATCCTGACCCGAGACGCAGAGTAACGACACCAGAAATGTTGAAAGGGTAAGGCAAGCGGCAGTCAGAAGCCCAGGACGATCAGCTAGACGTCATGCTAGTGAGTTACGAATCAATCGTGAATCGGTTAGACGAATTTTGCATAAAGAATTAAAATTCCATCCCTACAAAATGCTCATTGTCCAACAACTTAAGGAAACTGATTTTGCTGTACGAGAAGACTTCGCTTACAGAATGCAAGTGATTTTGGGATCGAATGAAAACGAAATTTTATTGATGAGCGATAAAGCTCATTTTCATTTAAAAGGGACTGTGAAAAGCAAAACCTACTTTACTGGGCTCCAGAGCATCCACACCTTATCCACCAGCGTCCTCTACACTCAGAAAAAGTAAGGTGTGCTTTTTTTTTTTTTTTTTTTTGAAGAGAATGGGGCGACAGTTACTGTTAATTCGGTTCGTTACATTCGTATGCTTGAAACATTCTTGAAACCAGAACTGAGAAGACGACGAATCCCTTTAAAACGCGTTTGTTTCCAGCAGGATGGGGCAACATCTCACACCGCAAACACTTCAATGACAGTTCTTAGACGCATGTTTCCTGGCCGGATTATCTCACCTTTTGGCCATGTTCCTTGGCCTCCCAGGTCTCCCGACTTGTCAGTATGTGACTTTTTTCTGTGGGGGTACATTAAGAACTGTGTCTACAATCACAAACCACAAAATTTGGACGAGTTGAAGAATGCAATCATTCAAGAAATTGCTGCCATCCCTGCAGAGATTTTAGTCCGTGTGATGGAGGATTTTGAGAAGAGACTCGAGTTCTGCATTCGAAGTGATGGACGTCACCTTGACGACATTATTTTCCACAAATAACTTTGTTAACTAAAATGGCAAATAATGAGCTATGATTTTGTGTAAATAAACATGCATTAATTTTAAAGTTGGCTGAGTATTATTTCATTAAAAACCGTCCGTCTCCCGTGTGTCACCCTGTACTTTCAAGCAAGTTCACTACTAGCCATTAAAATTGCTACACCACGAAGATGACGTGCTACAGACGCGAAATTTAACGGACAGGACGATGATGCTCTTGCTCGAACGAGAACACGCATTTATACCGTTTCACGGTACACCTTCGTTATCCCCGCTAGAGCATCATCAGGCGTACGACGTCTTTTTGCCTTAACACGACGTGACAAGGCACGAAACGACAGCGCGCACGCACCGGCTGGCGTCTGACATCCGGGGAAGAATCGACAGAAGGGAGACGCGACAGCGGATATTTTATCCTCATTTTCGTTCTGCAACGTGTTTTTTCGCGTCAAGAGGTCTGGGAAATGCATTTCTGAGTCTGTCGTCAACACCACAATCACCCAGATTGTTACAGTAATGTATCACGGGTGGTATTTGACATCTACCGTATAATGAGAAACAATTAACGTAACGACTCATCTCCATCCTACGAAGTTTTTCGTAAATAATTATTGTCTGTGGTTTATATAACTAGCGTTCGTAATAGGCGAGTGTGTCGGCATCATACTACCAGAAATTCCGTCATTTCCAGCGCTACGATCGCGTCGCCACATGTGCTGTCCGGTTAGTAACATTACGCACATTCGTGCGAAATCGGTTTTGTCAGGTAAACCTTGTTTACATAATAATCCGATGCGATTACCTGATAAGATAGCGCCGCCGACTGCGGAACAGTTTTTGCACGTTACGCAATAGGTGCATTTAACCGTAAACAGCTGACATAAATAGACTGGAATGTTCTGTAACCGTGACGGTGCGAACTTTCAGCTACAGTGCACGGAAACGTTTGTGAATACTAGCGAATAATTTAGACAGATTACACGAGAAGTACTACAACGCATTTCTTTCTGAAACCAGGTTGGTTTTATTCAAGATTCTAAATACTAAAATTTTTATTTGAATTCTACAAATTCATCTTTTTTCAGATTTTCTTTTTTTTTTTTTTTTGCTGTTTCCGCTCTGAATTTTATATTCTAATTCGGCCATAATAAGTTATTTTTCTGCTCAAATAGCAAAATTCATCTAGTACTTTTAATGTCTCATTTTCTAACCTAATTCGCTTACCAATGCCTGATTTAATTCGTCTAAATTCCATTACCCTCTTCTTCCTAATCTTTAATTCCTTCTCCAATTTTTTCCTTGGCTTCCTTTAATACTTACGCAATGTACAGATTGAAGAACAACCCTGTCACACTCCCTGCTCAGCCATTGATTCCCTTTCATGTCCCTCGACTCTTATAACTGCCGTCTAGTTTCTGTACAAGTTGTAAACAGCCTTTCGCTCCCTGTATTTTACCTCTGTTACCTTCAGAATTTCAAACAGTGTATTCTAGTCAATCTTGTCAAAGGCTTTCTCTACGTCTACAAAAGTCGTACACGTAGGTTTGCCTTTCCTTAACCTATCTTCTAAGATAAGTTGTAGGATCGATATTGCTTCGTGTGTTCCTATATTACACCGGAATCCGAACTGATCTTTCCCGAGGTTGGCTTCTACCGGTTTTTCCATTCCTCTGTGAAGAATTCATGTTTGTATTTTGTAAAAATGACATACTAAACAGGTAGTACGGTAATTTTCAATCCTCTCAGCAACTGCTTTCATTGGAATTAGAGTTATTACATTCCTCTTGATATCTGAGGGGATTTCTTCTGTCTCATATATCTTGCAAACCAGGTGAAAAAGTTCTGTTATGGCTGGCTATCCCGAAGAAATCAGCAGTACTAATGGAATGTCGCCCATTCCAGGGGCCTTGTTTCTGTTTAACGTCTTTCAGTGCTGGGTCAAATTCTTGTCGCAGCGTATCTCCCACCTCATCGTGTCTTCTTCCCTTTCTGTAATATTGCCTTCAAGTTCATTTCCTTCGTACAGCCGCTCTACAGGTATACACTCTTCTACCTTTCAGCATTCATTTCTTTGCTTATCACTTGTTTTCCATCTGAGCTCTTGACATTCAGACAGCTGTTCCTCTTTTTCCAAAGGCCCCTTTAATTTTCTTGTAGGTTACCATGTACAACATCTCTCTCTCTCTCTCTCTCTCTCTCTCTCTCTCTCTCTCTCTCTCTCTTTCCACGTTCGTATTCCATTTCGCCTGCATTAACTGCATTTTTATACTTGCTCCTTTCATCAACTAAATTCAGTATTTCCTGTAGTAACCAAATATTTCTATTACGCTTTGTCTTTGATTCTTCGATGAACTACGCCTTGTCTTTGATAGTACACAGCTGAAAATTCTAAGTTCTACGAGACCTATTCAATTTCAGGGGTTGCGAAGCTGCAAAATTTAAAGACGAACATGGGAACCATGTTTTCCACCGTTTAGATGGTTGCCCCAGGACAGCCTGGCCAGCACAGGCGATGTGGAGAGCAATTGGCGTTATTTGATGCGGGCGGAAGAGGTTCCACGAAGAGGTGCTCCTCGAACGTTGCAGAACAGCCGTTCCCAATCTGGGAGTAATATCCCCTGAGGGGTAAAATGAAATTTGAAAACTAAACAATTCGAATGAGATTTTCACTCTGCAGCGGAGTGTGCGCCGATATGAAACTTCTTGGCACATTAAAAGTGTGTGCCGGACCGAGACTCGAACTCGGGACCTTTATCTTCGGCGGGCAAGTGCTCTACCATCTGAGCTACCCAAGCACGGCTCGCGATCCGTCCTCACAGTTTCAATTCTGCCAGTCCCTCGTCTCCTACCTTCCAAACTGCGAGCAGGAGAGCTTCTGTGAAGTTTGGAAGGTAGGAGACGAAGTATTGGCGGAACTGAAGCTGTGATGACGGATCGTGAGTCGTGCTTGGGTAGCTCAGATGGTAGAGCCCTTGTCCGCGAAAGGCAAAGGTCCCGAGTTCGAGCGTCGGTCCGGCACACAGTTTTAATCTGCCAAGAAGTTTCGTAAACAATTCGATTCTGTTTCAATCACGAAACTGAATTATTTTCAAAAGATCATTACTGTCAAAACAATTTTGTAAGACTAATACTGATTATAGTCTATAAGTTATCAATAATTACTTTTTCTCAATTAGTAACATTAATGCAATGGAGGCTACAGGTTCCTCACACAGCCCACCCACTACAAACATGTCTTGCGCTTTGTCCCGTACATCGTTGATGATAAAAGTGAGACATATACATAACATATGCTAAATATCTCAACAAAAAAAAATGTCTTCTCCAAGTCGGATATCGCACCTGTCCAGAGATTGCTTCATTACTCGCTTCGTAGCAGATGAATGAATTAATTGACAACGCGACATAGCAGTAACTACATTAGGGCTACTTTAGTGCTGCACACAGTGTTATTATTACTATTACTATTATTAATATTAATAGAGTGGTCAGACACAAGACTTAATGGCCTGCAGTCTTCCGATTTCTGCCAGTTCAGGGGTAAGGAGTGCAGCAATCAAGTGATTTATGAACAGTAAGTATAATGCACACATTTTAACTTGGTTGATTTTAAATGGGGTTGGAGCGTGCAAGTCAAGCAAGTGCCGCAATGGAGTGGCGTAAGGAAGGGAATCATGTTCTTCAACAAGTGCGTACCTCGCTGTTGATAGTTACCTTTCTTTTCTGAGAGGGAGTTGTGGGTAGCACTTGCGATGCATCACGAATTCCTTCGTCATCAATTCTACCGCGCGCGCACACACACACACATCGAGTAAGTATCATTCCTCTTTCGTCATTTTAAAAATGAAAGTGTTCCGAGAAAGATCTTTCTTTCTACAGTTTAGTTAGGTGTTAAAGTTGGTGATAATGTGGGAGAGAGGGAGGGGGGCAATAGATGGCAAGAGAGAGGGGGGGGGGGCGAGGGAAGGGCAGGGTATTAGCTAATGCCTCATTGCAGTCGAGGTAATGGTCTAAGAAAAGTTGGGAATTACTGTTCTAAAGGTTCGGCTTATTATGCACTTCCAGTCAGGAGAGAAGTAAGCCGCAGTTTAAGCGAGTGGAAACTCCTTGGGTCGCGATCGGGGAGGATACAAAACACACCGAGGTAACGAAAGCCATGGACATAAGATGTCAACAAGGCGCTGCGCAAGCTTGTGGTGGCTGCATAATGGTGTGGGCTGTGTTTACATGAAATGGTCTAGGTTCTGGTTATGTTCGGCTACTTGGTGACCATTTTCAGCCATTCATTGACTTTATGTTCCCAAACAAAGATGGAATTTTTACGGATGACAATGCGACATGTCACCAGGCCACAACTGTTCCCGATTAGTTTTGAAAACATTCTGAACAGTTTGAGCGAATGATTTGGCATGCCAGATCGCCCGAAACGAATCCCATCGAATATTTATGGCACATAATCAACAGGTCAGTTGGTGCACAAAATCCTGCAAATGGTAACGCCTTCGCAATTCGGGACGGTTATAGAGGCAGCATGGCTCATTATTTCTGTAGGGACTTCCAACGACTTGTTGAGTCGATGCCAAATCGAGTTGATGCATTGCGACGGGGAAACTAAAGTGCGGCACGAGATTAAGGGGTATCCCATGACTTTTGTCACCTCAGTTTGTTGCATCAAGAATTGTAATATTTGGATGCTAAGCAGACATAATGAAAGTGTCGTAATGACCGAGTCGAGAGGGTACAAGTTTTCGTTACAGTTTTTACTAGCAAAATTGTTCAGTTTGTATTGCCCAATAAAACTGAAGTATGTTAACTTCGCGGATGGTAGAGAATTTATTTATAGCGGCTAGCAGCCTCCTGATCAGTATTCCTTGACGGGGATCGATCGAGAGCAGTTTCTGTCGCCGGTGTTTGCCGGGTATGAGTGGCGTAGTCAGCTGCGACAGAAATTTGATTGTCTTTTACGAGTGAAATAGTCAAATCGCATATCAAGTTACTTTTGATATTGTAGACAGATGTTTAACTTTCATGGCGATACTACTTTGAGACTTAGAAGTGATTAGACAATGATTAACAGCGATAACGCCACGCCCTGCTACTTTCTCACTACTGTGATGGTAAGTTGGGCTGTGCTCGCTAGCTTGCAGCATTATTTTCTCAGTGCTGCACAGATATTCGCTGATGGCCGTCTGGTAGCGTAAATATCTGTATAACAGGAAAAAGTGGAGAATTCCGCGTTGATATGGTTCCGAAACAAATTACAGTCCACGCGGCAGGAATATTTTTAACAAGCGTCTGTAGAAACGAGAACTTTGTGTACAGTACAAACTACTTTGATCAGGATGTGAAACTTATAGATACAAACTTAATGGGAGAACACAAAGCCTTAACAATACAGTTTGTTTTTACCAGATTAATTTCCTGTTTATTTACAGAGTAACGAATTCATTCTGTGTCCTATCATTTATCTTGAATTAAACAGGCGTGTCACTAGACGGAGTGGTGTGACGGATGTACTCATGCAGTGGAAAGTGGACAGGTGAGATTTGTAGGTCTCTCTCTGTCACCGAGCTCGTAACTGCTTCTATTAACCCATGTGACTGCGATCAAGAGTGTTCTTAGACGTGTCTCAAGTTATACTAGCCATCCCTGAAGAGAGTTTCCTTTTTATACTTCCCACAGTTTGTACAAACCGAGAGCTAATATTAAAACATGTTACATGCTTCAGTCTTTTATAGGGACACGTTTACAAGCCGTAAAGTGCATTACCAGAGATCTCCATTTGCATGGTCTATTTTAAAAGTTACATCTTTTCATTTAGTGAAACGTTTCCACTTTCGCGGTGTTTATATCAACACTTGTGGAAACGAGAGTATTGATCAAAAGCATCCGGACCCCTCCACGTAATGCGGAATTGACCACTAAAGGCCGCGAGAGGTGGACCCGCCACTATAAAAGGAGGCGTGGAGTGCTGTGATGTCAGTAGAGAAAAAGTATCAACATAATGCGTCGGTCAGAATGAGAGATCAGTGACTTCGAACGTCGACAAGTCATTGGATGCCATCTGAGTAACAAATCAATCAGCGACAGTTTAACCGTCCAAGTCGACTCTAGGTTATATGATTATGAACTGAAAGCGCGAAGGAACAACCATAGCTAAACCAAGCCCAGCCAGACGTCATGTACCGAAGAACAGGCACCATAGAATACTGAAATCAGCTGAAGGACTCTGTCGAAAGTTCCAAGGTACCAATAGCAGTCCAGCTTATAAAACCACTGTTATTAGGGAGTTAAAAAGAATAGGGTAGAATGTTCGAGCAGATCCTCATAAGCTACAAACTTCACAGTCAGTGCTCAGTGAAGTTTGAAGTGGTGGTAAGAGCAACGTTACTAGACAGTGAATGACTGGAAACAAGTGATTTGTATTGATGAATTACGCTGTACCCCGTGCATTCCGATGGAAGGGTTTGGGTTTGGCAAGTGGCTGGAGAACATTAACTGTCATTAAGTGTGGTACCAACAGTGAAGTACGGAGGAGGTAATGTTAGGGTATGCATGCGTTTTAAGTGGTTAGTGTATAGTCCCGTGATTGCGCTTAAGAAAAGGCTAAATGTGTAAGGATTGCCGGCCGGTGTGGCCGTGCGGTCTAGGCGCTTCAGTCTGGAACCGCGTGACCGCTCCGGTCGCAGGTTCGAATCCTGCCTCGGGCATGGATGTGTGTGATGTCCTTAGGTTAGTTAGGTTTAAGTAGTTCTAAGTTCTAGGGGACTGATGACCACAGATGTTAAGTCCCATAATGCTCAGAGCCATTTGAACCATTTTTGTATAAGGATGAGAACACTTTTTGAAGCATTCCAGGCTGCGTACAGTATAGGAATAGTTCGGAAACGATGACTCTTAGTATCAGCATAACGAAACACCTTGGCATAAAGCAGTATCTGTGAGGCAATGGTTTCTAGACAATAACATTCCTGAAATGGACCGGTGTGCCCAGAGCCCCGACCTGTACCCGACTGAATACCTTCGGAATGAGTTAAAAAGTTCACTTAGCTCCAGACCCCAGCGTCCAACTTCACTGCCTTCTCTAGTTTCAGCTATTGAGGAAGAATGGCTGGCATTCCTTAAGAGACACGCAGACACCTCAAAGAAAGTATCTCCCAGCACAACTAATGCCATCATGATGGTTGTCTCTTGTGCATCCACGGCAATCTTCATGTCACGTGTTACATTTATAAGGCAAACATTGTGTTGCGATGTTCACAGAGTCTGATTGTTATACGTTTCGTAAGTTGTGTAGTATCCAAGATCTCCTGACCGACCCAATTTGCTTGTCCAGACGACAAAATACTTCAGTGTCCTTTTATACTGGCGGGTCCGCCCCGCATGACATCTAGCAGCTGTCCGGATGCTTCTGATTGTTTGTGTATTTTATCGTGACGTCCCTAAACGCTGGACAGTCCAGCTCATATGAGGGAACGCACAGGGTCCTGTGTGTGTCGTGCAAGAGAGTTGCCACGCCAGGCATACGCACCTGCGTCCTCTTATCGATCCCTTTTCAGTGATACGGGGTCGAGAGCAGCACGCTTGACTACTGCGTGGCGAGAATCAATGGGAGCGCCAGAATTGTGGAGCCACCTGAGAAGAGCACTTACTGTCAAGAGCATTCTAGTTAACTGCAGACTTCTCTTCCGAACAGATAATTAAGCAGGAAAAATACCATTTGTGTCGTCCACTACACGTCGCCTTTCCGCAGGCGTCTATGTAGCGCATTTATGGACACGCGTCGGCCCACGCCAGCGCCAACGTTTACACGTCGTTTGTTTGGAGTGGCGCACCTTCCGCTTTGACCACTCACGCGTGTATATTGGTCATCAGAGGGCGCGTCCGGGATTGGACGCGTTCAGCCTACAACAGGCAGCCGAGCGAGATTGTTACATGGAAGGTATCTAAAGCTTGCAGACCAAACAAAATCATTCACGCCACTCAGGTTCCGTATCCCAAGCAGATTGCGAATTGCGGCATTCACCCCAGCGAAATCAAACAACGTAGACATGGGTCTGCTAAACTGTACTTCATTGACACCCTCCAAAGGTAAGGGGACAAGTGATCAAGTACGACGGCCAGGGGAAAAGTTTCGGTTTAGTGACTGTGGTTTATGTAGCGCAGCGCTGTTAAAGTCATGTGACAACCAGAACATTAACTGAGTAATAGTGTGAGGGTTTCGTTCAAATGGTTAAACTGGAATGCCTTGTCATTGTAAAATTCTTTGCTGTCGACGGTTAAGTGTCAACGAAACTCATCTAAAATTGGTGAAGGTTTACATGGAGACAACACCTTCATTATCAACAATCAATCAGGAGAAAAGTGGTGGAATTCACACGTTGTCACACTCATTTTGAAGCTGGTAGTGACGATATCCTTGTCTACCATATAGAACACAAGAATAAACACACCACTTCTTTTCGCACTTTCATGTTCAGTTGTTTACATTCCAAACTGCTAAGATAAAATGAAACTTATTTCATCTTAACCGTTCAGAATCTTTGGAATGCAACCAGCTGAATGTGAAATGATGGCGGTGTGTTTATACCTGTGCTCGTGTGCCACACAAGGGTACATTTAAAAAAAAAATGGAAGAAAATACATCACCGAGCTGATTTACAACTAGGCATGCGCAAACTTTATTGACCCGCGGGCCTTATTCACATACATACTTTTGCTTGTGGTCGCCTTTTATGTGATGCAACAGCAGCGCATCTAGCGCATAAAGTCAGAACTGTAGCATCATGACGTTAATGTTTATGGGATGACGCACTGGTACGAACGACCCTCATTTCCTGACGCGCCTCGCCAACAAATGTGCCTCAAAATACGCGTTTTTGAGAATACATTCATTTTATGTTCATCCTAGCATCAGATGATTACAATTATTAGCGCGTTGTGAACATTGTTTCTTTTCTTATAGTAACGATTCATGTTGAATGTTACTTGAGTTTGTTCTGCTTAGTCCATTGATGAATGAATGAGAAATTTTCACGCTTCACAAAATTTATTCACATTAATTGACATCTGAACTGCACACTCGTCATGTCAAAAAAATTGTCGCAGCATCGCTGCATCGTATTATATAGAATTCTAACAATAGCTTCTAAAATAAAGCATTATTAATTTTGTACAATTTTGATGTTAAAATTAAAATTTACAAAACGTAACGAAACTGATGTTACAGCCGAATAAGCTATAAAATACATTATTGAACGACACTGTTTTATAGTAATATCTTTAGTTTTCCATAAGAAAATCATTCTGAACTTTAATTACAATAATGTCTCTTGTGTTATTTTAGTTACGTAATTAATTACAGTTTGGATTTGGTTACTAACATTTAACGGTAGTACAGAGCTCGTGCTTTATCCGATTACATACATAAAATGCACAAATAAGGCCTCAAATCCTGGAAATCGGAAAACTGTGAGATGTAAACAATTGAAGAGTCAATTAGAAATGTAATTACAAAGAATATTAATTACAGAGGAAGACATAAAAATAAATAACAAATGAAAATACATTTTAAGCTGTTTCTCCAGATAGTGAGGTCTTCTGCTACTGGATTTTTAGATTACCATTTTGTTAATTAGAAGCATTGATTTTTCATGCTAACATCTCTGCAGTCTCTAGTTATTTATTGCTAAGGACTTATTACTTCAATTTCTTGATTAGTTACTTAATTTAGTATATGTACATAATTTTATCAATGACAACAATCCACCGATAATTACGACAACGCACGTCCTTCCAGAACATTCCACATACCTTCGCAATGAATATCAAGTTTTTTATCAAATAGGACAGAATGATATATATGAAGACACACATACAAGGCCTTAGGAAGCACTGAATTGTCCAATAACTATCCGGATGAATATAAAAAAAGGTAGTATCGGTCATTTCATATGAGTTCTGGGGGGAGGCTGTACCGTTATATTACGATATTGTACAATAGGTGTCTTCAAAACTTCCCTTGGAAAATTCTGACGCCGTTAGTAAACAATCATTGATTACGACACGTAAATAAATGTAAACATCTGAAGATTGAATGCCAGGCATCTTGAAAGGTCACCATGGAAAAATAAACGCCTACTAGGACAACTGGTTAAAGTGAACTCATTATGAATTACCTTCAATTTAAACAGTTCAAGTGTTCTAGCACGTCCACAGCAGACAATATAAAATTATTAATACGAGGCAGAACAGAAAAACAAAATATCGAAGTATCCGAAAATGCATCTCAGGCGGAATACTTATACAACGCGAGCGTCTCTCTCTCTCTCTCTCTCTCTCTCTCTCTCTCTCTCTCTCTCTCTCTCTCCCTCCCACGAATTTCTTCCGCGGCCTGGATTCGGCCTGCGGGCCGCCGATTGCCCACCGGTCATTTAGGCGTACAACTGTCTTATGGTGCATAGTAAAATTAATCTGTCTTCCTTGACAGGTACTAATTTCGGTACGTAACCTCACTGGCACACCCAGCATATAAACATCATACTCCAAAGGAACCTATAAGTAATAATTAAAGTACGTTTAACTGCAAAATACTTTATGATGGCATGCTAATGAAATGTGTCGTACCAATAATCATTGGCAAACTAGATGAAAAAAAATGCTTCAAATGGCTCTAAGCACTATGGGACTTAACATCTGAGGTCATCAGTCCCCTAGAACTTAGAACTACTTAAACCTAACTAACCTAAGGACATCACACACAACCATGCCCGCGGCAGGATTCGAACCTGCGACCGTAGCAGCAGCGCGGTTCCGGACTGAAGCGCCGAGAACCGCTCGGCCACAATGGCCGGCAAACTACATGAAAAACGCGGCACTGCTAAGGTACTCACTTCGGCAATTTTCTATTAGAAACGAAAACAAAAAATGAAATGCGTTTGACGTGTAATGTCCAAGAAATTCATTTCCCTGTATTCGTGAAAACACCTTTGAAATTATGCAACAGTTTCTGTACGCCGAGTGCACCTGCTTCGGTTGTGAGCAACGCGATTTTGTAAACGTCTCTACGCGGGATAGCCGCGCGGTCTCAGGCGCCTTGCCATGGTTCGCGCGGCTCTCCCCGTCGGAGGTTCGAGTCCTCCCTCGGGTATGGGTGTGTGTATTGTCCTTAGCGTAATTAGTTTAAGTTAGATTGAGTAGTGTGTAAGCTTAGGGATCGATGACCTCAGCAGTTTGGTCCCATTAGGAACTTACCACAAATTTCCAAATTTTCAAACGTCTTTACGGCAACGCCTCTTCATAGTTCTATAGACAGCTACTGTTTTCGCCTACAGCCATTTGTGCTTCGCAATTGAAAGCTGTGAAAAGCGCTGCCAGGAGTCAGGGATTTCCTGTAGCAGTGTCTTAGCAGTAATGAATAAATTTGTTAACACTTGATGCGACATTTTTCCAACCAATCTATATGTTTATGGCGTAATATCTCTTGAACTATATGTCGCTCAATGGTATATTAGTTTAGGTACATTCAGTGCCATCTGTGGGTATTCTCTGCAAAATGTGTTGCGAATAGATTTATTACCAAAGAAATAATAAGTTTAAACGTTATCCACAATGCGGCAGTTATTCAGACATCTCAATTCTTACGATGTCATATCTGCTGAACTGTGTGTGGTACCATGACACAATTTTGTAGATGCATTTACCGGCATATGTGGATACTGTCTGCGAAATTAATTACGAATAGACTGGTAGCACAGAGGTAATAAATTTAAACGCCGTGCATAACGTGGCTTCTGATCACGCATCTAATTGTTCATGGTAACACATCTCGCGAACTACGATAAGTAGGTGGCTCTTAGCCTCACAGGGATTGTTGGGTTGGGTTGTTTGGGGAAGGAGACCAGACAGCGAGGCATCGGTCTCATCGGATTAGGGAAGAACGGGGAAGAAAGTCGGCCGTGCCCTTTGAAAGGAACCATCCCGGCAATTGCCTGGAGCGATTTAGGGAAATCACGGAAAACCTAAATCAGGATGGCCGGACGCGGGATTGAACCGTCGTCCTCCCGAATGCGAGTTCAGTTTGCTAACCACTGCGCCACCTCGCTCGGTGCCAGGGATTGTTGTCTGACAGTAAGTGGTATGTGTACCAAGTTTGGTTTAAATCAGTCCTGTGATTTAACAGGAGCTGTGGAACATAAACAAATACGTACATCCACTTTAACAATATACATGGGTGTAAGTGTCTCAAGCTGAAGAATGATTTCATTAATTTTGTAATACACCCGCGGACCTCAACAAATTCCATGGATAAATTTCAGGTATTATTTTTACTGGCTTCCTTGTAAATGGTAACATAATTATTGATGAATACTATTGGAGTCTTCTGAACCATGAAAAAAACTTTCTTCAGGATAAATCATTTGCCTATAAAGGAGAAAAAAGACACTTTGAAACGAGGGACACGAAAGGATTGGAACGTACACGCTATTCACACAATTTGGTACCCTTTGACTTCCACCTTTCGTACATATAATGAAATTTATGGCTGGAGAACGTTCCATATTCAATGAAGAGTTTATCGCAGCAATAGACAGATATGTCGTAGAAGTGCCAGAATCGTAACTGAGGGAATCAGCTCAGGAAATGACACACTAGAAGTAGTAAACAAGCTTAATACTTCGAAGCAAAAGACGTGGAGATGATCGAAGGAGAGAAGATACGAAATGGAGAATTGCAGTAGCAAGGAAATCATTCCGAGAATGAGAAATTTGAAAACATGGAACGTTAAATTTAAGAGTTATGAAGTCTTTTCTGAAAGAGTGTGTCAGGAGTGTAGCCTTGTGCGGAACTGAAGCGTGGACGATAAATAATATCAATAAGGGAATGGAAGCTTTTGAAATGTGGTGTAGTAGAAAAATGCTGAAAAATAGATCGATCGGATAACTACTGAACTACTAAAGAGGTAATGAGTCTATCTGAAGCGAATCGAAATTTATGCCAAAATTGGAATAAAGGGAGCGATCACTAGACAGGACACATTCTGAGGCATCAAAAAATAGTCATTTTGGTAATGGAGAAAAGTCAGAGGAAAAATGGCAAAGTGAGCTCAAAAGTCGAATGCAGTGAGCAATTTCAAGTGTATGAAGGTTGCGGCAAGTCGAATGCAGTGAGCAATTGCAAGTGTATGAAGGTTGCGGCAGTTATGCAAAGCTGTAGAAACTTTCAGAGGACACAACAGCGTAGAGAGCTGTATCAAACAAGTGCACTGTGGCCCATTTCGCGAAAAGGGAGGGGGAAATTAACAAAACACTCAGACTGAAATAAAAACTGACATTCAAGGTTTTCTGGGAGTTGTTGAATATTAATCTCATAACATTTTCCGAGAAGCAAAACAGAGAAACAAAACCGGGAGGGGGGCTCTCTCATGAAAAAATTCATTCAATCGTGAAAAATAGGTTCACGAAGGTAATCTTTGAGAAAATGTTCTGTTTTTACAACTTATTTGAACAAATAATACATTGGCGTTCATTGTAGTATGGTAAATCATTAACTATTTACAGGTGCTAAAATAAGTACAATCACATGATTTGTCCGAGCTGATATCGGAGTCGTCCGATGGAAGTTCAGCTACTGGATGTGAATAAGAAAGTAACAATAATTGTTTAGCATCGAATGACAACACACTAGACTTACATAAGATGTATTCGCCGTTGTGAATATGGACAGCTATCAGCTGCATGGAATGACGACAATGAAAACTGGTGCTGGACCGGGACACAAGCCCGTTTATCCCGCCTATCGCGAGCGGTCCCTTACACGACTAGACCCAAACTTACATACGTTGTCAACCATGTGTATACAACCAGCATCTGTACTGTTATTCTGAGTATTACCGTACATTGGAGACATTTTAATTGAAAGTCTCTATTGCAGTGCCTGTGTTGTTCAGAACTACGATGCAATATTCATTCGGACATCATACACTGTGCCGACTACAGCCGTTATAGAACACGTGAAACATATTTGCAGTTGCGAATATGGAGAGGCATCAGCTGTACAATGGGAATGACGACAGTGAAAATTTGGGATTTCCTGCTTATCGCGAGCGGTCGCCTTATCATTAAGCTACCCGAGCGCGACTCACGGCCAGAACCGAAGTTTCATATGTCGTCAACCAAGAGTCTACAACGTGCATTTGTACATCCATTATGTGTACTCCCGTTACAGGGATCATTATACATGCATGCATGTCCGAAGGATCATTGTATCGTAATTCTGAACAGCACAGACACTGGAAGTACCACTATAGATTTATTTGGTGGTTTTAACCACAAACAACAATTCACGATCTGATGACACAAACAAGCAATACAGAACATCTTTCATAGAATTTTCTCTAGCATCTTCACCGCGATTTTTCGAGCTTCCTCAGATATCGGCCCGATTGGCAGTGGTCTCCATTCGACAATGAGGGAATCATCAATCAGTACTTGATGAACTGACGCGGACATACAATACCACGAAAAACTTGCTACTAACATTTTCGCTGTAGGCCTATCCGCACAACACAGTTTTAAAAAATCAACCGAATGCGCGTGACAGAAACTGCATTGTAAGGTCTACGCAAAATTTGAATAGTTTCTTTATCTCAGTAGAAAACAGTTTCCAGAAATTTTGATTTTTCATGTTGCACTGAAACCGCTTGTATAGATTATCGAAGATGTCCCGCCGACTGCACTCTGCAGTATACGCTGAAATACTAATCACTGACTTTTAAAAATTTATAAATTTAGTCATTTGAAATGGACATTCCGAAATACATAGTCGGTTTTCAATTTAGAATTGCGCAATGAAACCACCGTAATGCCCGCATCTAGTGGTCGTGCGGTAGCGTTCTCGCTTCCCGCGCCCGGGTTCCCGGGTTCGATTCCCGGCGGGGTCAGGGATTTTCTCTGCCTCGTGATGGCTGGGTGTTGTGTGCTGTCCTTAGGTTAGTTAGGTTTAAGTAGTTCTAAGTTCTAGGGGACTTATGACCACAGCAATTGAGTCCCATAGTGCTCAGAGCCAAACCACCGTAACTGTCCCGCCGCTATAGCGACCCCGTCCTGGCTAGGTGAGCGTCCCGAGTTGCGAGTTTAAAAACAATTTTAAAAACGCGGTGGTTCTTTGTAGCACGAGATCTCGAAAAAAAATCAAAAGAGTATACTCTGAACTTCGTGTGCAATAAATGAGACAATCAAACTCGATAAAATAACTTAAGTGTTCAGTTTCAAAGATGTTAATGCTTAAAGAGTCATTCTGATGGCAATATTTACATCTACAAAAAATAACTGATATTACACAATACAGGAGTACGTTATACACAACTCCACTATCGCCTTCCATTAAAAAGCACTGAAAAAATTTGCTTGGAATCAAAGTAACTACAATTTTCAGCACCTCTCCAATTTACGCTCCAAACATTTGGTGAGAGAGTCGCATAATTCAGTTACTTTGCGATGCTCTCTCACTTACACGAGGGGAGTTCAGTAAGAAATGCAACGCAATTTTCTCTGAAAGCAGGTTGGGTTTATTCAGGATTCCAATACACCACATAATTCCCCACTCTTTTGGGTAAAAAAACCTATTTTTCGACGTAATCTCTGCTCCATGCGACAGTCTTACGCCACCTTACTGGGAGGGATGCACGTCCGCATGGAACCACTTTCTCGATCGACGTCGGAGTCAACGTCTTGCGCCATCAACAATCTCCCCATCATCCACGTACTGCTTCCTGCAGAGTGTATGTATCATTGGGCCAAACAATCTGGAAGTCGGAAGGTGTAAGATCCGGGCTGTAGGTTGGATGCACAACAGTTCTACGTCTACAGCTACATTTATACTCCGCAAGCCACCCAACCGTGTGTCATTACCTCCCCTTCCTGTTCCATTCACGAATGGTTCGCGGGAAGAACGACTGCCGGAAAGCCTCCGTGCGCGCTCGAATCTCTCTAATTTTACAGTCGTGATCTCCTCGGGAGGTATAAGTAGGGGGAAGCAATATATTCGATACCTCATCCAGAAACGCACCCTCTCGAAACCTGGACAGCAAGCTACACTGCGATGCAGAACGCCTCTCTTGTTGGGTCTGCCACTTGAGTTTGCTAAACATCTCTGTAACGCTATCACGCTTACCAAATAACCCTGCGACGAAACGCACCTCTCTTCTGTGGATCTTCTCTATTTCCTGTCAACCCGACCTGGTACGGTTCAAAAATGGTTCAAATGGCTCTGAGCACTATGGGACTTAACATCTCAGGTCATCAGTCCCCTAGAACTTAGAACTACTTAAACCTAACTAACCTAAGGACATCACACACATCCATGCCCGAGACAGGATTCGAACCTGCGACCGTAGCGGTCACGCGGTTCCAGACTGAAGCGCCTAGAACCGCACGGCCACACAGGCCGGCTCGACCTGGTACGGATCCCACACTGATTAGCAATACTCAAGTATAGGTCGAACGAGTGTTTTGTAAGCAACCTCCTATGTTGATGGACTACGTTTTCTAAGGACTCTCCCAATGAATCTCAACCTGGCATCCGCCTTACCAACAATTAATTTTATATGATCATTCCACTTCAAATCGTTCCGCACGCATACTCTCAGATATTTTACAGAAGTAACTGCTACCAGTGTTTGTTCCGCTATCATATAATCATACAATAAAGGATCCTTCTTTCTATGTATTCGCAATACATTACATTTGTCTATGTTAAGGGTCAGTTGCCACTCCCTGCACCAAGTGCCTATCCGCTGCAGATCTTCCTGCATTTCGCTACAATTTTCTAATGCTGCAACTTCTCTGTATACTACAGCATCATCCGCGAAAAGCCGCATGGAACTTCCGACACTATCTACTAGGTCATTTATATATATTGTGAAAAGCAATGGTCCCATAACACTCCCATGTGGCACGTCAGAGGTTACTTTAACGTCTGTAGACGTCTCTCCATTGAGAACAACATGCTGTGTTCTGTTTGCTAAAAACTCTTGAATCCAGCCACACGGCTGGTCTGATATTCCGTAGGCTCTTACTTTGTTTATCATGCGACAGTGCGGAACTGAAGCTTTGTGAGCTCCGCTCGCGCGTGTAGAGGGTGACACCGTACACTTCTGAGCAGATAGTTGCACCATGAGGAAGGACATCGAACAGAATAACGCCTTCAGAGTCCCAGAAGACTGTCGCCATGATTTATCGGCCGTGGGCGCGGCTTTCAACTTTCTCCTCGGAGGACAGGTGGTATGGCACCACTCCGTGGATTGCCGTTTTGTTTCCGTTTCGAGGTGATGAACCCATGTTTCATCCTCTGTGACGATGTTCGACAAAAACTAATCACGATCAGCCTCGTAACGAAGCAATTCCGTACAGATGGTCCTTCGTTGCTCTTTATGGTCTTTGGTTAGGCGGCGAGAAGCCCAGCGGCCACACACCTTTGAGTAGCCTAACTCGTGGACGAGTGTGTCAGCGCTGCCAACAGAGACGTCCAGCTGAGCAGCGATGTGTTTGATTGTGATCCGTCGGTCACTTCGAATGAGAGCATCCGCACGTCCTATCACTGCAGGAGTCACAGCTGTGTATGGCTGGTCGGCATGCGGGAGATCGGACCAGTTTATGCGAGCTTGTAGCGGTGATGACAGACGCCTTGCCCAACGACTCGCCGAACTTTTGTTCACTGCAAGGTCTCCGTAGATTCTGTGCAAGCGCCTATGAATATCTGCGATGCTCTAATTTTCCTCCAAAAGAAAGTCAATGACAGCACTCTGACTGTAACACGTCTCCGTTACAGACGCAAGTTTGAAGGCTACGTATAGCACCCCTTCCTTCATGAAGTTCCGAAACTATAGTGGCTGAAGCAGGAATACTCTTCAACGTTTTTGGTCCTGTCTTCGTCAGTTGCTTGTAATATTACGGTATATTGATAATTTTTACATATGAACCATCTGGACAGCAACTGAATAAAACACAATTTTAGTGCCATACGCGTTTCGCCTTTATTTCCTGCAAGGCATCATCAGTGGCAGGTTGCGTGGACAAATTCTTACATAGTACGCACCTGTTGCATTTTTGGTGTTGTTCTTCTTCTTATGAATGCCAATTTGCGGCTTTGCATTGAAACAAGAGTTCAGTTCATAGTGCTGTGGTATATGGGAAAAAAGCCGCAAATTGGCATTCATAAGAAGAAGAACAACACCAAAAATGCAACAGGAGCGTACTATGTAAGAATTTGTCCACGCAACCTGCCACTGATGATGCCTTGCAGGAAATAAAGGCGAAACGCGTATGGCACTAAAATTGTGTTTTATTCAGTTGCTGTTAGACGTTCCATATGTAAAAATTATCAATATACCGTAATAGGAATACTCCATAATGTCTCAGAACCATTCCCGCATTTTTTCAACCGAAAATGGCTGAGAGAAAAATGTGCTTAACTACTTATTGAATGCCCCTCGTACTTAGCCAAATGACAACCGTTACACAACGTTACACAGAGGTGCCACTTAAATCAGATGACGGGGTGTTACGTATACCACTAAGAGCTTCGATTTTTCTGTAATTTTCTTCGGAAAAGGGGCCACTATGTAGTGTGCGGACTGAAGACCACATCACAGGAACCCGTAAAGTGTTTAGTTAAGGAACAAGAGCATTCCGTGAGCGATGGCTGACGCAAAAATGCTAGACTCTGGAGCCACTGGTCAAAGTTCTTGTACCGCTAGATTTACACAAGACTGTTCAGTCAGCTAAAGCTACGAACTCAATCCATGTAATTTCAATTCTTCGCTTTTAAAGACGCCGCTGGAATGTTGTCAGTGTACGCGGGTACGATCTCGAAATGCAGTACGATCGAAGTGCCTCATATTCATTCATCTCACTTAGCTATCAAACAGTCTTACTTTGAAACAGAAGAATGGAAAAATCTCACTGTACTGTAAAGAGGAAAGAATATGTCCGATGTACTACAATCAGCCAGAACCTTATGGCCGCATACCTAATAACCGGTACGTCCACCTATGGCACGGATAACAGCGGCGACGTATCATGACAAGGAAGCAATGACCGTTGGTAGGTCGCTGGAGGGAGTTGGCAACACATCTGTACACACAAGTCACCTATTTCCCGTAAATTCATTGGTGGAGGGCAATGAGCTCTGACGCTACATTCAACCACATCCCAGATGTGTTCGATCAGATTCATATCTTTCGAGTTGGGGGCCAGCACATCAACTGCAACTCGTCGCTCTGTTCCTCGGACCACTCCATCAAACTCCTGGCCTTGTGACATGGAGCATTATCTTGCTGAAAAATGCCACTGCCGTCGGGAAACACGATCGTCATGAAGGGGTGTCGTGATCTCCAACCAGTCTACAACACTTCTTGGCCGTCATTCTGACTTGCTCGATCTCTACCGGTTCCATGGATGCCCACGTGAATGTTCCACAGAGCGTAATGTAGCAGCCGCCAGCTTATTTCCGTCCCGCAGTACAGGTGTCAAGGAGCTGTGACCTCCCATCAGCACGATCGAGAAGCTACCGGGATTTGCACCAGTGTCCAATGACAACGGTCAAGTGTCAAATGGCTCTGAGCACTATGGGACTTAACATCTGTGGTCATCAGACCCCTAGAACTTAGAACTACTTAAACCTAACTAACCTAAGGACATCACACACATCCATGCCCGAGGCAGGATTCGAACCTGCGACCGTAGCGGTCACGCGGTTCCAGACTGAAGCGCCTAGAACCGCACGGCCACACCGGCCGGCCCAAGTGTCCACTCCAGTCTTAGTTACTGATCTCGTAGTGTTAACAAGGGCACATGAATGGGTCGTCGGCAGCGGAGGCCCGTCGTTAGGAGTGTTCGGTGCACTGTATGTTCACACACACTTCTACTCTGCCCGCCATTGAAGTCTGATGTTAGCTCCGTCACAGTTCGCCACCTGCCCTGTTTTACCAGTCTGTCCAGCCTACGACGTCCGACACCTGTAATGAGCGGAGACCGCCCAAACCCACGACGTCTCGACGCGGTTTCAGCTTGATTTCGCCACGGGCTGAAGACACTCACCACAACACTCCTCGAACACCCGACAAATCGTGCAGTTTCCGAAATGCTCGCGCCGAGCCTCCGGGCCATCACAATCTGCCCTCAGTCAAACTCCGTTAGATCGTGCGCCTTCCCCATTCTACACATGGACAACACGCTCCCTGATAGTACACGCAGCGTGCGTGTGTCTGACTAGAAGTCATTCTTCGCGCTGCTAGCGCCTAGACGGGTTTGTATCTATAGTAGGCCGGTGGTCATAATGTTCTGACTGATCACTGAATGCCATGTAGTACTCCAGCTGAAAGACCAGCCGTGTTTATCAGTTGCAAAACAGAAAGCATTGCAGGTGATTTTGTCATTTCTTTCTCAACAGCACAGCAAGTTCTACAGTAGCCTTTGAACATCCGAACCCAAGAACGATGTTGAGTAAGAAACATAAGTCAACACTAAGAGACTTTCTTGAATTTAATTTTGCTATTCTATCGAAAAACAATGTAGACCTTATGAGAAATGGTTTTTGCTGACTACAGCTCTAATAGTGAAAACATTACCGTTGTAATCATCTTGTGGTGCAGTTCTTCTTGTTGCCTCCATGCTTGCTAAGAAAATGGGATGAGAAGTTCCGCCTTATGCAAGACACCTTTTTTCTTTTGTTTCACCCATACATGTTTCAGCACTTTTGTGCTATCGTCAGTGGGTTCCATTTTTTATTTTTAACTGTAAATTTGTTGTTAACATATTAACATTTGTGTTATTTACAACATTATGTGAAAGATGCATTTCTAACTTAATTGTCGAAAGGTGGGTGTAAGCATAACTACCATACCTTACACGATGTTATTGTCCATTAATTTTGGTAGCTGTTCTGCTACACAATATACAACTTGTCATCTGCAACCAGCAAAACGTAATTTATTTTCTGTTTATTATGCATTTACGAACGGAAATAAGACTGTATCACGTTTTCTTTCTGCTCGTAAATGCGTAACAAACAGAAAATAAATTACGTTTTGCTGTTTGCAGATGACAAGTTGTGCAATTGGCTCTGAGCACTATGGGACTTAACATCTTAGGTCATCAGTCCCCTAGAACTTAGAACTAGTTAAACCTAACTAACCTAATGACATCACACACATCCATGCCCGAGGCAGGATTCGAACCTGCGACCGTAGCAGTTCCGCGGTTCCGGACTGTAGCGCCTAGAACCGCACGGCCACCGCGGCCGGCTAACAAGTTGTATATTGTGTAGCAGAACAGCTACCAAAATAAATGGACAATAACATAATGTAAGGTATGTTACTTATGCTTACACCCACTTTTCGACTATTAAGTTATAAATGCAACTTTCACATAATGTTGTAAACAACATAAATGTTAATATGTTAACAACAAATTTACAGTTAAAAATAAAAAATAGAACCCACTGACGATAACACAAAAGTGCTGAAACATGTATGGGTGAAACAAAAGAAAAAAGGTGTCTTGCATAAGGCGGAACTTCTCATCCCAATTACCATTGTATTTCTGAACTTGTACTATCACAAATAAAACTTATTGCTTCAGTGTTAATGGCACTTCAAACAAAAGCTTTCCTATTAGCGCTGAGAACCAATCACTTCCCTGGTATGGTACCTACAACGTTCTTCATGAATTACTTATTTTCTATTTTGTCTTATTTTTTGGCGGTAATAAGGTTGGTAGCATATTTCTGTAGTGTTAGAACGTAAGAATACATTCTCAATTTTTTTAATACAAAAACGTTATGTACAAAAGGAGATAAATTGTTTTTTTATCCTCGTGACAAATGAGAGATTGGAATCAGAACGTTTCACATTTCGACTCTTCACATGAATAAGGGCCAACGATGTCAAAAGATTGTGTGCCGACATCCTTGAAGCGTTAACTTTCAGCAAAGGGGGAAAAAACGGAAACATATTCATGTGGAGCGTTACGAAAGCAGTTATGGCCAGGTCGGCAGCTCTTTCCACATTTGCGCTGAATATATACCGCCGTCAACACAAAAACAAAAGGTTTTATAGCTGTTTTTAAGCGAATTTTAACACAAAAGCAACGGGTCGCAGAGCAATATACATCCAAAGAGGACAAACGGAGAGGTCGTAAAAGTGTGATAAAAAACGTCGCTGCGCTGCGTTTGGAACATTCATGTTCGCATACGCACAGGTGGCGCACGCGAGTGCAAAACCCGAATGGAAACACTCCCGTGCGGTTTAATAAACGAACAGCGACGTGAATGAAGAAGAGTTTCGTTTTTCACTCCTGGAGAGAAACAGCAAAGAAAGCCATGTCGCCCTCTCCTGTAGAAATTTCCTGTTAGACAGCGCCCTGAGCAGTGGATTCCATTGACGTTTCTGTTATATCTGCTATTAATAGAGCAACTTAGATTGGTTACTGTTTATGTGGAACATGAAAGAAGTACGATTCGTCAGGCGAATAGGAATAAATTACGATACAATAGGATAAAGGTGTACCGCACTATTTTTCACGTAATGCAACAGTTTGAATAAAGGTGATATAACGACTAGACCATATCTTCTTCATTAATGTACCATAAAATACATACACAATTATGTTGTTGCGGTAGTTAATGTAGTTTCCTTACTGCAACTTGTATGAGGATTATTCGGAAAGTAAGTAACTATCGGTCGCGAAATGGAAAATACAGTGAAAATCTGATGAAGCTTTGCATAGATGCGTTGGGCAATGTGTCTAGTACGTCCGTCGATCGCATCATATCGCTCTTTTCAGCTCTGAGCTCGCAGTGAGAACGTAAAGATGGCTAGAAATTAGCGTCTCCCGCTTAGTATGAAGGTCTGGCGAAAGATTTCGCCTGAAGCTATGCAATCCACATAACATAGCTGTCATACGGTTCGTTCTACACGACAATTCTCGGCCGCACTCTGCGGGGGCAATGAAGATGCTCCTGCAGCGTTTTCGATGGGAAGTGTTGGGTCACCCACAATACAGCCCGTAATTAGCTACCCCTGAGGTCCATCTCTGTTCAAATGAACCGCTGGCTATGAAGACAATATTTTGAAACAGACAACAATGTGCAGTCCAGAGTAGAAAATTGTTGAAAAGCACTGGTGGCTGTCTTCTAAAACAAGGAAATTGAGAAGTTTGTACAACGCTACAACAGATGTCTAAGTCTGAGCGGCGACTGTGTAGAGAAGTAGCTGGAAGGTGTAGCTAACCGTTGCAAATAAAACAGTTTTGATTTTCACTGTGATTTCCATTTCGCGATCTATCGTTCCTTACTTTACGAATAGCCCTCGTATCATGCTTAGCTGAAATAGGCGCTGAATGATTTCACTGTTATATTTAATGCAATGAGACAGTCTGACAACAAAAATACTATAAACTGGGAGAGCAAAAACGTTAATCTGGTATAATTCACAATTAATTTAAAAGAAAACTGACGTATAATGTTGAATATTTCGCAGTTTTCTGTATATTTCTGTTCATTGACTTGACCGCGTAACTCAGCGGCTGCTTGTCATAATACCCATCTAGAGGTTCGAAAGTCTATCCCAGGTTGATTCAAGGATTTTTCATGGCCGTCTGAGTGACTCTTACCACTGGTCGATTTCTGTGTAGATTACATAAGCCAAGTTTCTCGAATATTTGACTCCACTGTAAACTGTACGTATTCATACACACGGATGAGTGAGTTGGTCCATTGGTCGTAGGAAGGCGAAACATATACCAGGCCCAATACGTTGTGCGATTTCTGTTTTGGTTGCGGCTTCGTCTTTCTCAAAATAACTTACAGCAGAAATACTTTTTACCGGTTTAATTTAAATTATATCTCGAATCTGATCACATTATTAGACTTAACGAAATTTCACAATTTAAGACAATTTTTACCGCAGTCCGCGTTCCAATATCACTGCACAGTAGGTGTGGATTTTGCACAGAGTAGTTTCTAGTCTTTGATCTGCTTCTGCAAAGCATTAGCTGTAAGCGATGGAAAGAAGAAAACTATAAAAACGATAACAAAGAATATTGGAAACTGTGAGGTCTACTACTTAAAAGAAAAATGAAGCAAGCATTAGAAATATTTTAGTTCGAATATAGAGTGTTTTAATTAAACGTATAGCGTTCCGAGTGCTACACTGCGGGTTGTGTACACCGCAAGGCACTTAAACATAATAGCACATGTTCATTAAACGGTGGGCTTCTGGAGTATGCGGAAAAGACTGATAGGTCCACATTCTGCCACGAAGTGAAAATATGGCGCTGTAGAATGTGAAATATCTTATTTTGAAGTCAGTATGCTGTTTAGCGTTTTGTGGCGCAAGCTGATTTCTGTTTTGAAGTGACTGTTGCTGTAACGTGTTATGAATGTTTATGTTTTTGGTAGGAAACGCAGTGGCTATTGAGAAGAAAGACCGTGCTCTGGTGGTAAAGTTGCAGCAACAGCAGCGCTACATTGCGGGAATACTGCTGACGCAAATAGCTGAAGAGGCCCCGTTCCAATAAATCGGCTAAAGAACGTGATCAAGAAATTTGAAGAAACAAGTGAATTAGGTGGTGCCGTAGGGAGAGGGAGGCGGTCCATTTCCGTGACAGTTGTTGATGAAGTAGTTGTAGTTATAGCCGACCGAGCTGCACATGCTCTAGTTCTGCAACCAGTGCTCGAGCTGTGTCATGAGAATTGTCTCTCACCTGGTCAACAGTTCAAAAGATTCCATAGCGCATTTTCCACTCGTATCCCTGCAAGTGAAGCACGAAGTGAAGTCCCAAGATAGGCTGTAACACCTTGCCTTTGCCCTTCATTCTTTGGCATACATGGAAATGGATGACATCTGGTTGAGGAATATTCTTTGGACGGACGGGGCACATTTTACTCTGCACTGTGCCGCAGATGAACAGAACTGTCACACATGGGGTTCTACTCCGCCGCATGTGCTGCAGGAACATCCACTGCACTCAGCATACGTGACTGTGTGGAGTGGTTTCATAAGCTGCTTCATTCCCGGATCCGTCTTTCTTCGAGGAGATGACACCTCGCGGGCCTGTTAAATGTACAGTGTCCACACCACTGTTTTCATCCAAGATGGGGCGACACCACATGTCGCTTGCCAGGTTAAAGATTTACTTCGAGAAGCCTTCGGTAAAGACTACATCATCTCTAGGCAGTTTCAAGATGTGTGACCTTACAGTCCTTCCGATCTACAGTGATCAGCCAGAACATTATGACCAGCTACTTAACAGCCAGTATGTCCACCTTTGGCACGGATAACACCGGAGATGCTCCGCGGCTTGGAAGCGATAAGGCCCTGGTAGGTTGCTGGAGGGAGTTGGCACCACATCTGCATACACAAGTCACCTAATTCCCGTAAATTCCGGGGTAGGTCTCTGACGCTACGTTCAATCACTTCCCAGATGTGTTCGGTCTGGTTCAGAACTGGCAATTTAGGGGTCTAGCACATCAACTGAACTCGCCACTGTGTTCTTCGAAACACTCCATTTCACCCCTGGTCTTGTGACAGGGTGCATTATCTTGCTGAAAAATGTCACAGCCGTCGGGAAACGTGATCATCATGAAGGGGTGTACATGGTCTGCAACCACTGCACGATACTCTAGAGCCGTCATCGTGCCTTGCACGAGCTCCACTGGACCCACGGATGTCCACGTGCATGTTTCCCAGAGCATAATGAAGCCGCTGCCAGTTTGTCTCCGTCCCGCAGAACAGATGTCAAGCAACTGCTCCCCTGAAATACGCTGGATTCACGCCCTCCCGTCGGCACGATGAAGAAGGTATCGGGATTCATCAAACCACATGCAGCGCTCTGCCACTGCGCTAACATTCAGTGCCAATGGTCATGTGCCCATTTCAGTCGCAGTTGCCATTGTCGTGGTGTTAAGATTGGCACGTGCATGGTTGGTCAGCTGCGGGAGCCCATCGTTCGGAGTGTTCGGTGCACTGTGTGTTCCGACACACTTCTACTCTGTCCAGAATTAAAGTCTGATGTTAGTTCCGCCACAGTTCCCCACTTGTCCTGTCTTACCAGGCTGCCCAGCCTACGGCGTCCGACATCTGTATTCAGGGGTGGCCACCCAATCCCACGACGTCTGGCTGTCGTTTCAGCTACGCTTCGCCACGTCTTGAAAACACTCACCACAGCACTCGTCGAACACCCGACAAGTCTTGCAGTTTCCGAAACGCTCGTGCCGAACCTCCGGGCCAATAAAACCTGCTCTCGGTGAGAATTAGACAGATCGCACGCCTTCCCCATTCTACACCCGGACAGCAAGCTCACTGATATCACATGCACCATGCTTGTGCCTGACTAGCAGTCATTCGTCGCCAGGTGACGCTGCTGTCGCCTGGACGGGTTTATATCGATACTAGGTCGATGGTCTGATCAGTGTAAATCCACGTGACTCCTGGCTGGGGAGACATCAGAAAGGTCGTGTGTGTCAGAGATGTATATGGACTGTTTCTGATCTTAAGAGCAGAATACGAGGAAGTATCGCTCTGATTACACCGGACATGCTGCGAGCAATTGTTAGCCGGATGTAGCATGTTGCTGAGTCGGGAGACCATAATGAACACACGTTGTAACAAGTGACCATATCCTAATAAAGATGCCAGAACCACAGTTATCAAGTTTGTGATCGTTTCTCCTCTTTTCCACATTCTGACAGCGCCAATGCCATATTTTCACCTAGTGGCCGAAAGTGGAACTATTATTGTTTTTTCATCATACTCCGCGAGTGCACCAGTTTATTAACATATCTACGATGTTTCAGCATCCTGCAATGTATACAGCCCACACTGGGAACGCTGGCAGTTTAATTAAAATCACCCGGTACTTTGGGAGCGAGATAGGAGATTTTGTTAAAGCCGCTAATAGCAAGCATTCCCGAAAAAGGTTTCTGATGCTATATGGTTCAAATGGCTCTGAGCACTATGGGACTCAACTGCTGTGGTCATAAGTCCCCTAGAACTTAGAACTACTTAAACCTAACTAACCTAAGGACATCACACACATCCATGCCCGAGGCAGGATTCGAACCTGCGACCGTAGCGGTCGTGCGGTTCCAGACTGTAGCGCCTTTAACCGCTCGGCCACTTCGGCCGGCTCTGATGCTATAGAAACAAGGGTTGCGCTCCAACGTATTCGATCGTGGGGACAATCGACGGCAGTTATCTGCATCTGTTCTTTGCTGACAGATCGGAATGCACCCATATAGCTCGCCGAACACGTGATGGCCACTAGCATGCAGATCTGGGCTCAAGCTGTACACGCTAGTATCGGCAATAGAACACAGAGCTGGGGAAGACTATGAACGTGAATATGAGTGTGAGTGTGTGTGTGTGTGTGTGTGTGTGTGTGTGTGTGTGTGTGTGTGTGCGCGAGAGGGGGAGAGGGAGGGGTAGTGGGAGAGACAGAGAGTGAGAGGGGGGGAGGGTATGGTAGGCGAGTAGACGAGGGATGGGCCTCTGTGTGAAGCACAGTGCTTCGGAGGTCAAAACTGATCAAATCTCATCTACAAATGCCTTATTAAAAAGTCCCAATATGCAACATGAATCAAATGGCTCTGAGCACTATGGGACTTAACATCTGTGGTCATCAGTCCCCTAGAACTTAGAACTACTTAAACCTAACTAACCTAAGGACATCACACACATCCATGCCCGAGGCAGGATTCGAACCTGCGACCGTAGCGGTCACGCGGTTCCAAACTGAAGCGCTTAGAACCGCATGGCCACACCGGCCGGCAACATGAATCGGGATTAGGGATTCCGTATTTTGAAAACTTACAAGTTTATAGTAGACTTGGTGAAAATTCAGACACATGTTTACACTAACTGTGCTATGAAACCGAAAAAGTTTCTGGGAGTTCTAGTTTCCATTGTACTGGAATTACTACAGCAACGAAGTTTCTTGTCCTGTGTCAAATAAAATTAGCCACATTTCTGGAACTCCATCGTAGATGCCCGTAATTGCAATTTTAATTTGAGTGGAGGAAAATAATTTCGTGGTTCTGCCAAATTCGATTCAATTGGTCAACTTCACGATCTCTGGGAGCTGATTACAATAAACAAGTTGGGCCACGTACATCTGCAGTAAGCTAATCGATTCATGCAAGGCAAAGAGAGGCGAATTCTGTTAGGAGCTTTATTTAATACATTCTGAAATGGTTGTTGAAAGCCTGCGACTGTAAAAATCGATAGTTTTGTATCTTAGAAAACAAAATTTGTTGCTGCAAGTCACGATTTTTGGGAGTTTGTTCCTCAGTGAGTAAAAACAGAACCATTAGAAGATCACTTGTTGTTTGTCTGTCTGTCTGTTCGTGCATCAGACTGATCAAAACACTTTTTTTCAGGAGCAGGTACACGGATCACGCTGAAATTTAGGTCACATATGAAGGTCTACAATCCCTTAGCGATGTAAAAAAGTGAAGCATCTAAGTCAATGCAGTCAGAAGATACGGCCATTTATGTCCACATTTTCACACTCGCGAACTCACTCATCAGAACCTACACAGTGCTTACCGTTGACCAAGAATCATGAAATTTAGGAAGAAGCAAGGTTTTACGGTACAAGTAAAGGACAAAATGCGAAAATTGTGAATTTGTAATTATATCACACAAAAATTTTTTGTCATTTGTTTTTATTTATAGACTTCATGATGCCTTTCAGGAAGTAATTCCCATTATCAACTGCGTTTTCCGTGTACTGTGACAATTTTACGCACGATATTGAAGATATATGAGCTGATGTATTATTCTGGTGACTGATGTATTTTTCCTAACAGATAATGGTGAATCTGCAAATAAAAAAAACCGATGTTAACAGTAGCTTGAAAGCTTGTCATTCGCTATAGGTAAAGATTAACCAGTCGTTGCAAAGTTGCTCGTGTTTACATTACAATAGTCACTAGCATAACGCAGCAGCTCACAGATCGCGAACATCGCGATTACAAATTATATCCTGCACGAAAAGCGCACTTGATAATGGTAATTAATTCCTGAAACGAATCGTTCAGAAAAGAAACAAAGAAAACTCGTGAAATTAATTGCAGCATGTGATTAACGTTGCAAGATCACAGGTCAATGCGAACGCGTGAAAAGCTATTGCAAATCTGCAATGCTGGTACATTAATAACGGGTACAGCCTCCAGAATTTTGAATTCAAGCAAACGTACACGCAGTGTGTCACACGGGTGCGGGACGTCAGTTTGTGGGCTGCAGTTCCATGTCTGTTGCACTTGGTCTATCAATACAGAGACACTTATTGCTGATTGTGGATGATGCTGGAGATGATGTCCGATTAGGTCACATGCGTGCTCTACTGGAGACACATCTGGTGAGGCAAGATGTCTACACTCCGTAGAGCATGTTGATTACAACAGCGGTATATGAACGAGCGTTATCGTGTAGGAAAAGACCCTCTGGAATGCTGTTCATGAATGGCGACACAACAGGTAGAATCACCAGACGTATACATTTGGGATAACCATGAGAGTGCTTCTGCTGTGATACAAAATCGCATCTCAGACAGTAACTCTAGGTGTAGGTCCAGTGTGTTTAGTATACAGATACACTACTGGCCATTATAATCACTACCAAGAAGAAATGCAGATGATAAACGGGTATTCGTTGGGCAAATATATTATACTAGAACTGACATGTGATTACATTTTCACGCAATTTGGGTGCATAGATCCCGAGAAATCAGTACCCAGAACAACCACCTCTGGCCGTAATAACGGCCTTGATACGCCTGGGCATTGAGTCAAACAGACCTTGGATGGCGTGTACAGGTACAGATGCCCATGCAGCTTCAACACGATATCACAGTTCATCAAGAGTAGTGGCTGGCGTATTGTGACGAGCCAGTCGCTCGGCCACCATTGAGCAGACGTTGTCAATTAGTGAGAGATTTGGAGAATGTGTTGGCCAGGGCATCAGTGGAACATTTTCTGTATCCAGAAAAGCCCGCCCGTACAGAAACTGCAATATGCGGTCGTGCATTATCCTGCTGAAATGTAGGGTTTCGCAGGGATCGAATGAAGGGTAGAGCCACGGGTCGTGACACATCTGAAATGTAACGTCCACGGTTCAAAGTGCCGTCAATGCGAACAACAGGTGACCGAGACGTGTAACCAATGGCACCCCATACCATCACGTCGTGTGCTACGCCAGCATGGCGATGACGAATACACGCTTCCAACGTGCGTTCACCGCGATGTCGCCAAACACGGATACGACCATCATGATGCTGTAAACAGAACCTGGATTCATCCGAAAAAATGACGTTTTGCCATTCGTGCACCAAGGTTCGTCGTTGAGTACACCATCGCAGGCGCTCCTGTCTATGATGCAGCTTCAAGGGTAACCGCAGCCACTGTCTCCGAGCTGATAGTCCATGCTGCTGCAAACGTCGTTGAACTGTTCGTGCACATGGTTGTTATCTTGCAAACGTCCCCATCTGTTGACTCAGGGATCGAGACGTGTCTGCACGATCCGTTAGAGCCATGAGGATAAGATGCCTGTCATCTCGACTGCTAGTGATACGAGGCCGTTGGGATCCAGCACGGCGTTCCGTATTACCCTCTTGAACCCACAGACTCCATAATCTGCTAAAAGTCATTGGATCTCGACCAACGCGAGCAGCAATGTCGCGATACGATAAACCGCAATCGCCATAGGCTACAATCCGACCTTTATCAAAGTCAGAAACGTGATGGTACGCATTTCTCCTCCTTACACGAGGCATCACAACAACGTTTCACCAGGCAACGCCGGTCAACTGCTGTTTGTGTATGAGAAATCGGTTGGAAACTTTCCTCATGTCAGCACGTTGTAGATGTCGCAACCGACGCCAACCCTGTGTGAATGCTCTGAAAAGCTAATCATTTGTATATCATAGCATCTTCTTCCTGTTGGCTAAATTTCGCGTGTGTAACACGTCATCTTCGTGGTGTTGCAATTTTAATGGCCATTAGTGTAGGTAAGATACAGGCCCTCAACTGGCCTCCTTCCAACCAACGCAGCGCCATCACTGGCACCGTGGCACAACTGACTTTCATCAGGTAACACATCAGACCTCCACACCACCCTCCAGCGAGCTCTCGCTTGACATCACTGAAGTCGTCAATGGTGGTTGTTTGGGGTCAATGGAATGCACGCTACACGGCGTTTCGCTCGGGGCTGTCCTTGAAGTAACCGATTTGCAACAGTTCGTTGTGTCACTGTGGTGCCAACTGCTGCTCAAATTGCTGCTGGTGATGCAGTACGATGCGCCACAGCCATACGCCAAACACAACGGTCTTCCCTCTCGGCAGTGCTACGTGGCCGTCCGGTCTCCTTGCGGCAGTACCTTCCCGTGACTACTGATAGCAGCAGTCATGGACAGTGGCTACAGTCTTTCTGCAAGATCGCAGAATGAACATCCAGCTTCTTTCTGCAAGATCGCAGAATGAACATCCAGCTTCTCGCAGCCCTATTACACGACCTCATTCAGACTCACTGAAGAAATGATAATGGCGTCTTTGTCGCCCTGAAGGCGTTCTTGACCAACACCAACTCAGCACATCCAGTCTCACAGATTTAAAGCAAACCTGATTTGCATCCTTATAGTGGCGCTACTAGTGTCACTCTTACGTGACTGGCGCTAAATCTGAACAGACATCTTTCAGATGTAGGAACAGCCTACCAACTTTCGTTTATCTCGCGCAACTCCTACTTGGTGTTGGGATCTTTTTCTTTTTTCCGTCAGTGTATTTAACCATCCATCATATCCTCTTTTCCTTGAGGTGCATATTATAGCCATCAACTAGAATACATTCCAATTAATTAAACTCCTGACTCAATTTGCGTTCACTGCCGGCCTCTGCTGCTATGTTATCGGCGAACCATACCACACTTCCAAAATGAGATTTTCACTCTGCAGCGGAGTGTGCGCTAATATGGAACTTCCTGACAGATTAAAACTGTGTGCCGGACCGAGACCCGAACACGGGACCTTTGTCTTTCGCGGGCAAGTGCTCTACAAACTGAGCTATAGGTACTGGCAGAAGTAAAGCTGTGAGGACGGGGCGTCAATCGTGCTTGCGTAGTTCAGATGGTACAGCACTTTCCCGCGAAATGCAAAGGTCCCGAGTTCGAGTCTCGCTCCGGCACACAGTTTTAATCTAACAGGAAGTTTCATATCACGCTTATGTTCACACAAAGGCGGCCTTTTTACTTTCCTCACTGCTTCCTCGACAACCAAATTAAATGCACTGATTTTTGCATTTTATACCCTTCCGACAGCGCTTATTTGTTTACTCTGTTTCGCATAAAGAGACTTGATCAGCGTTATAGTTGATGTCACACTACGAAAGAGCGAAGAACGTGTTACTCTGATCTACGTTATCAAAGTATTTCTCCAAATATGCGATGCATGTTTCCTTGCAGTTCACAGGTTTGACCTGTGCTTAAGTCAGTGTTACTACCCAGGGAACATAGACGTTGAAAGCACCATCATGGCTGTTAACCAGTTGAAATAGATTTGCAAAAGTAAATAAAGAAAACATGATTTTGCGACTGGTTGCTGCTTATTTGGTAATTTTATGGTTTACGGTCGCTGCGTAACTTCGGAACCATATGGAGCCCACCATCCAGTGTTAAATTTGTTTGGGTTCTGTAGTAACATGCAAGACTGATCAACTGATTCACACGGCACGAATACTGAATTTGTCTCGCCACCTGCTCTAATAAGGCACACTGCAGTTAGTTCCCACCAAAACACACAGCGTGACACAAACAGTGTCGCTGTCAGTGCCGATAACCCGTAATTTACGTCTTAAAAGGACTCGCGAAGGGGAAGGGTGCAAAATGAAAATTTCGAACAGGTATGTTAAATAAAACACGTGTCTTCATTACGGTTCGACACCCCATAAGCAGCAGGAAGTTAAGAGGAAATAGGTATTCGGGGCGAAAGGTCAGCCATGCGCCCGGGCCCCATCTCTGCGCGGTTCCTGTCGCTGGAGGAAAATTGCGAAAACTTTACGTTCGTGTGGGCGGACTGCGAACCGAACGAGAGAGGCAGGTACAACCCTACAGCGTCACCGATGCGCTAGACAGCACTGGAGACTAACAGATGAGAACGGCGGAATCCAAAATATATTCCAAACTGTGGTAAGTGATCACAGGAATGTTTCGAGGATTGATCAGGAAAGTAATGAATCAACAATTTATGACTTCGCGGTGGAGTGGCACACGTTAGCAGTCGAAGGTGCGGGTAATTTGCAGACGAAAATTTCTATTGTATCATATTTTTTGGCCAACGACTAAAACAATTACTGGCATCACAGCGTGGTTTTTTTTTTTTGTATACGAGGGGCTTCTAATACGTAAGGGAACACCTTTTTATGAAAGGACGCTACTTTTATGCAGGATTCCAATACACTAGATGGCCTCACGCTATCTTACTAGGAGGGCCTGTAAGTGCGCATGGTAAAACTGTACTGGTCGACGTCGGAGCCAACGTCTTGATGAATCAATGGTCTCCCCATCATCCATGTACTGCTTCCCGCGGAGTGCATCCTTCATTGGGCCAGACAGATGGTAGGTGCGTTATCCGGGCTGTAGGGTGAATGAGGAAGAACAATCCAATGTCAGCTGCTCGAGGGTGCCCAGATTTGTGGGAGGCCTCACGCTGTGACGGAGAAGTGTTGTGACCACAGAAAATTTTAATTTTTATTGTTGCTTTTGTGACCATAATAAGAGTCCAGGCTCCATAGGCAAACAGCCAGCCGACATTAAGAAATAGTCCACCTGGACGTAGGGACAAGATAAGCGGCGGAGGCTGCCAAGTATGGCTTGTTGATCAAATATCTTAGTGGTTAACTTCCTGCCAGAGGCCGTGCGGTTCTAGGCGCTACAGTCTGGAAGCGAGCGACCGCTACGATAGCAGGTTCGAATCCTGCCTCGGGCATGGATGTGTGTGATGTCCTTAGGTTAGTTAGGTTTAAGCAGGTCTAAGTTCTAGGCGACTGATGACCTCAGAAGTTAAGATGCATAGTGCTCAGAGCTCTTTGAACCATTTTGAACCTGTCAGAGGAAGCAGCATGAATCAAACTTGCGCAATGGAAGACGCAAACAACTGGGCGATAATACAGCAAGAGAGAGAGTCACGTGCGGAAAAGACTCGTGTGGAACCAAATTAAGTTGTGTGCAACTAGAAACGAAAGTGTCGTGTGGAACCGAAGGCATTCTTGCGCAAGCCGACTAATTAGAAACGAGAGTGTAGTGTGGACCGTAGGCATTCTTGTGCAATCCGATCACTTAAAAATGAAACGGTCGTGTGAAACAAATTAAACCGTGTGCACCCAAGTACATGAGAAACGAAATAAAAGGCCAGGCAGCGGAATAGCTAGAAGCAGAGACTGATATGCAGATTCAGAGCCAGTGCCGGCAGTTGGAGATTCCGCAGCGAGACGCCAGCGGGGCCGAGTAGGCCCATAGCAGCCGATACAGCGGATAAAGACTTCAACTACGAGAAGACGGTGACAGACTCTGAGGGACACTCAGGAACTGTAGGTCAAGTAGGGTTTTTAGAGTTTCATTGGAACAGTGTTGAACGGAGGCTGTCAGTCTTTGTCTCAATTACTTAGAGAGATTTCAGTGCTAACCAAGAACAAGTGATTGCTTTGTACTTGTTCTTATATGTACCGGCAATTAGCTTTGAAGTAGCAAGTCCGAATAAATAGACTGAATCTTACTAAGGGGTTTATGGTCCAACACCTCACATAACTATATGTGAAAATAAAGTTGATAGAAACTAACCAATCTTTTCTGCCTATTGCAATTCTGTAACCTATTTTCAGTAAACTTATTGGCTTCAAACCAAGGAGATTCTCTCCTTCTCATCTCCGATATGAAGGTTGACAGCAATTTGTAATGAACCCATTGTCGTTAACGTCCCGACTGTGCTACGCAGTTTGCACTTACTTCATTCTGGTATAGTGAGGCTGTGCCGGGACGTGACAGAGGGAGAAGTTAGGTTGGTTGGTTGGTTTTTGGGGGAGGAGACCAGACAGCGAGGTCATCGGTCTCATCGGATTAGGGGCGGATGGGGAAGGAAATCGGCCGTGCCCTTTGAAAGGAACCATCCCGGCATTTGCCTGGAGCGATTTAGGGAAATCACAGAAAACCTAAATCAGGATGGCCGGACGCGGGATTGAACCGTCGTCCTCCCGAATGCGAGTCCAGTGTGCTAACCACTGCGCCACCTCGCTCGGTGGGAGAAGTTATTTTGCATTTTTGTGGGAAAGAACACGGTAAAGCAGTTTCTTCAATTTGCTTAGGGTAGCACAAAATACTTCCGTAACGATCGTTGCACCATGAGAGAAGACATCAAAGAGAATAGCCCCTTCAGAGTCCTAGAATACCTTTGCCGTGACTTTCCCGATTGAGGGTGTGGCTCTTACTTTTTCCTCGGAAGAGAGAATCTGTGGCGCCGCTCAATGGATTGACGTCTTGTTCCCTGTTGGAGGTGATGAACCCATGTTTCATCGTTTGTGACGATGTTCGACAAAAAATTGTCACGATCAGCCTTGCACCACGCAAGCACAGATGGTCGTTCGTTGCTCTTTATGGTCTTCTGTTAGGTGGCGACGATCAACGAGGCCACACGCCACTGATTACCCTAACCCGTGGATGAGTGGATCAGCACTGCGAACAGACGTCCAGTTGTGCAGCGATGTGTTTGTCTGTGATCCGTCGATCACCTCGAATGAAAGTGTCCGCACCTTTCAACACTGCCAGGGGTCACAGCTGTGTGCGGCCGCCCGGCACGCGGAAGATCGGACAGGTTTGCGCCACCTTATTGCGCTGATGGTAGACGCCTCGGCCAATGACTCACGTTGCTTTTATCTGCCTGATCTCCGTAGACATTCTGCAAGCGAATAGGATCATCTGCGATGCTCTAGTTTTCCGCCAAAAGAAACTCAATTGGAAACCGTTTCAGGCAAATGCCGGGATGGTTCCTTTGAAAGGGCACGGCCGATTTCCTTCCCCATTCTTCCCTAACCCGAGCTTGCGCTCCGTCTCTAATGACCTCGTTGTCGACGGGACGTTAAAAAACACTAACCTAACCTAAACTCAATTGGAAGCTCTATGCTTGGAACGCACCTCCGTTACAGACGCCATGCCGCACGGTGCGGCCGCGCAGTTTGAGGCGCCATGTCACGGATTGTGGGGCCCCTCCCGCCCGAGGTTCGATTCCTCCCTCGACCATGGGTGCGTGTGTTGTTCTTAGCATAAGTAGTGCTTAAGTCTAGGGACCGATGAGCTCAGCAGTTTGGTCCCCTAGGAATTCACACACATTTAAACAGACGCCATTCTGAAGGCTACGCATAGCGCCGTCACCTATCGGAACTTCATGAAATTATATGGGCTGCAGCGGGAGTATTCCAATGTCCCATACCAAATTCCGCACTTTTTCAGCCGAAATTGACCGATAAAAAAATGTGTTGCTATACTCATTGAACGCCCGTCATTTTTTTTTTTTTTTTTTAAATAATGCAGAAGGGCCTCTGGAAGCCGCTTGTGGGCGGAACAGGCATCCGCGTGGGAGATTTCCTGGTTGTGTTGGCAATGAGTCGAGAATACCTACAGTGACAAGAACGCTAATTCGGTCGACGTCATTGTCAAATACGTCGCCGAAACAAGCCAAGTGGAAATATGTAGTTGCCAAAGCTACGGGAATATTTCCACTGTTGAAACTTTTCGTACATTTTGCGATCAACATGCTTCGTTTTCTCGAAGTAGCTCCATGAAACACTTACAAAGGCATCATTTGATGTGTGTGCTAGTTAGTTTTATATTCTCCCGACTCGTCATTTGTGATCTGCAGAGAAGTGATGATAGCCTCCCGTTTTAATCCTTTCAGCCTTATCTGCATGCCATTCGATTTCACGGCCACACCGAAAAACACACACACACACACACACACACACACACACACACACACACACACACACACACACACTCTCTCTCTCTCTCTCTCTCCATCCCCTCTCACTCGGAAACTGTGTGTGTGTGTGTGTGTGTGTGTGTGTGTGTGTGTGTGTGTGTATTCCCAAGGGACCGAACTGCTAAGGTCATCGGTCCCTAGACTTACACACTACTTAAACTAACCTATGCTAAGAAAACACACACACACACACACACACACACACACACATGCCCGAGGGAGGATTCGAACCTCTGGCGGGAGGGGCCGCGTGGTCCGTGACATGGTGCCTAGACCGCACGGCCACTCCGCGCGGCCGGAAACGTTGAAACAGCCTGTTACTGGCGTGACCATTCATGAAAAGCGGTTGGAGGACAGTGAAACTAAGAGTATATCTCTACTGGGCGAATTTAACTCCTTGTAGAATAAATTTGGAAATTTGTGCTAAGAGCCTATGGGACCAAACTGCTGAGGTCATCGGTCTCTAAGCTTACACACAACTTAATCTAACTTAAACTAACTTATGCTAAGGACCGAACACACCCATGCCGGAGGGAGAACACCAACCACCGACGTTGGGAGTCGCGCGAAGCGTGACATGGCGACCAAGACAGCACTGCTACCCCGCGCAGCAATATTGAATAAAATTACATATTTTAAGAATGTTTCAAGCCCCAACATAAATTATTTATTTGTAAATGTCTTTTCACGTGACGTTTTGTGCATTCGACACCCTACAGAATAACTCGACACATTTGCAAATTTAAGCCAGACTGCAATTCGAAACCGGATTTCCTGCTTTTCACAAGCAGTCGGATTAATCGTTGGGCTTCCTGAGCACACGTTCAGATGTGACAAACTGTCAGTGAAACTGAAGTTTCCACGCCGCGCGGGATTAGCCAAGCGGTCTTGGACGCTGCAGTCTTGGACGCTGCAGTCTTGGACTGTGCGGCTGCTCCCGGCGGAGGTTCGAGTCCTCCCTCGGGTATGGGTGTGTGTGTTTGTCCTTAGGATAATTTAGGTTAAGTAGTGTGCAAGCTTAGGGACTGATGACCTTAGCAGTTAAGTCCCATAAGATTTCACACACATTTGAACATTTTTTAGTTTCCACTAGCCGCCTATCTTCGCGTTCTGAGGAATGCAGTAGCCGGGGAAACTGATATAACTGCGGTGGAGGCAGAGAACAATGCTCTAATTGTAAGAGACACGGCATCCAAAAGCGGCCCTTGTGATGCAGGGAAGAATGACAAATTTCAGATTGTAAAAGTGAGTCATAGTACTGTAGCAGAATGAAAAATGCTCCTATCACAGCAAAAACAGCGGAATATGTCCTGAGCAGAGTTAGGACTGTAAAAAAAAAAAAAAAAGGAACTAACTTTTCGACTTATCTGGCTGTTTCCAAGACATTTAAATCAAAACCATCTTGACATATACGCGCTTTTTTTACTAGTTAGACCTACTTCCCCAGCGCAGTAAGCTCTCTCAGCTGCAATGTTTTGGCGCACCTGCATCTTGCAATTTATAGGCGAAGTCCCTGATCCGATAACCAAAATCCACAACATGTTATTTTACTTGACACGAAGCATCGTAATAAATGAGGTGCGTAGTGACACTAACAAGTGAAAACGGGGGAATATGTCGAGAAGTTTTCATCTGAATGTCTTTGAAGATGCCACATAACTCGAAAAGCTAGTTCCCTACTTTTAAATCCGTTACTCTGCCAAGGACATATTCACCTTTTTTATCATACGACAGGAACATTTTTCATTCTGGTTCCCAACTTTTGCTCTATATCGTGGTAGCGGATCACTTTTTCATAAAACAACAGGACGCCCATTGATTACATGTATTGGTCTACTTTACTGCATAATTGGAACCGATTCACACAAGTTTGCAACACAGAAGTGGCACACGCGAAAAAAACTCCCAAAAACGTGTTTTTTTACACGTAAGATGCAAATTAAGTTAAATTTCTGAAAGCGAGTTTTCAGTTTTATCGTAAGAATGCATTTGCTTATTTATTTAAACTTTCGCTTTAAACCGTTCTGCTCATTCAATTCATGTAAGAACGAATTTTACGTGCTACATTTAGCTCAAATTTAAACCATCGTCTCTCACCAACGGAAAAAGATTATAGGATAAAAAATTTCGTTTTCACTTTATTCAAGCATGAGCAGCGCCTATTAGAAGGAAGGGGTCCGACAGCCGATCAGTTCGAGTCATTCCACCAGGAAGGAAGTACATGGCTCATATTGTCTGTAGTTCAACCATGCCTAGACGGTAAATACCGCAGTTCCATCGCGTTCGTATTGTTACTTTGTGCCAGGAAGGGCTCTTAACAAGGAAAGTGTCCAGGCGTCTCGGAGTGAACCAAAGCGATGTTGTTCGGACATGGAGGAGATACAGAGATACAGGAACTGTAGATGACATGACTCGCTCAAGCCGCCCAAGGGCTACAACAACAATGGATGGCCACTACCTACGGATTGTGTCTCGGAGGAACCCTGAAAGTAACGCCACCATAATGAATAATGCTTTTCGTGCAGCCGCAGGACGTCGTTACGACTCAAACTGTGCGCAATAGGCTGCATGATGCACAACTTCACTCCCGACGTCCATCTTTGCAACCACGGCACCATGCAGCGCGGTACGGATGGGCCCAACAGCATGCCGATTGGACCGCTCAGGATTGGCATCACGCTCTCTTCACCGATGAGTGTCGCATATGCCTTCAGACAGACAATCGTCGGAGACGTGTTTGGAGGCAACCCGGTTAGGCTGAACGCCTTAGACACACTGTCCAGCGAGTGCAGCAAGGTGGAGGTTCCCTGCTGTTTTAGGGTGGCATTATGTGGGGCCGACGTACGCCGCTGGTGGTCATGGAAGGCGCCGTAACGGCTGTACGATACGTGAATGCCATCCTCCGACCGATAGTGCAACCATATCGGCAGCGTATTGGCGAGGCGTTCGTCTTCATGGACGACAATTCGCGCCCCCATCGTGCACATCTGTGAATGACTTCCTCCAGGGTAACGACATCGCTCGACTAGAGTGGCCAGCATGTTCTCCAGACATTAACCCTATCAAACATGTCTGGAATAGACTGAAAAGGGCTATTTACGGAGGACGTGACCCACCAACCACTCTGAGAGTTCTACGCCGAATCGCCGTTGAGGAGTCGAGCAATCTGGACCAACAGTGCCTTGAAGAACTTGTGGATAGTATGCCACGACGAATACAGGCATGCATCAATGCAACAGGACATGCTACTGGGTATTAGAGGTACCGGTGTGTACAGCAATCCGGACCAGCAGCTCTGAAGGTCTCGCTGAATGGTGGTACAACATGCAATGTGTGGTTTTCATGAGCAATAAAAAGGACTGAAATGATGTTTATGTTGATCCTTATTCCAGATTTCTGTACAGGTTCCGGATTTCTCGGAACCGAGGTACTGCAAAACTTTTTTTAATGTGCTAAGTTTGAACCGATTTGTACGAGTTGGAAGGACAAAAATGGCGTGCTTCAAAAACCTGCCAGAAAAACGTGTTTTTTTTTCACGTAAAAACCAAAGGAAAGACAGTTTTTCAAACGGTTAAAACGTATCTTAGACCTTCGGGTCATTGTTCAAAGCTTGTTTAATATTCTACAATACAGCTACAGTAAGACAGACGTTCGAATGGCTATATAAATGGCCGCTGGTCCAGGCTAAACCAAAAGCTTTTCACCCCATGTCCCTAGCTCAAACGGGAACAGAGCACCAAGACCGCTCCCCCCCACCCCCAACCCGTATCGCCATTCTACGCGAGGCCTTTTCAGGCATATTTGTTGCAGCGGGGAGTAACGATCGTGCTCGATTGACCGATTTATATGACCCGCCAGGCCACTGCAGTTTTCACTGACATTAATCAAATTCTGCTGGGCAGTTATTTCTACGAAGTGCGGCGAGTGTAATATTATTCAAATATTTCTGAGTTTTTAATTCAGTGAACAACGATTTAATTTTATACGGTGAACAGAAATGTAAGTACTCTCGTTCTATTCCTAGTATTCCTGTTGCGCAGTGTGGAGCTTTTTTTAAATTGCTGTGTGTACCTGAAAATATTCACTCTCTGTTGGAAAATTTAGTTCTCCAAGGTCTGGTTAGCGGTGCCCGTAGAGGCGTTCTGGTGAATGCAGTCAGCTGCGAATTCAGGGGCGCCATTTCTGCAGTTTGGTCAAATGTTTGAGTGAAGCGAAAGTGAGACTCCCTGCAAGTTACACAACGCGTTTTTGTCAGAATTTCCATTGACGAACCAATGAAAACAGACACAAACGGGGTATCAAACTGACTAAGTCTTGTTTTGCAAACACATACTTAATTGCTTAAAAGTAATGAGCGTAATTAGGAAAAACTTACTTAATGATTTTAGGGAAAATTGGAAGATTTTACGTACATCTGCTGCTAGCTATCTAAATGAAGTGTCAAAAAAAGCTCACCTCTCCAAGACGTGGCTATTTTGCGTAAAACATAATAGGTGCACTGGTGTGATATTTGATTTCTGGAAGGGCTTACTTTGAATCAGTTACTAAATTTAGCACATTTCGAGGACAGGCGACACTAAGAAGATAAACGTGGTATCAAGAAGTTTGACTTGTTAAGGTTCAGCTATATTGCGCGTAAGTAACCTCGGTGTGATATTTAACCGTCAAAATTGTTTCTTTAGAATCAAGTATTACATTCTGGAAATTCTGTTATAATAGACGCTAAGAAAGCAAATTATCAATAAGATCATGTTTTCTGAACAAAACTTCAAAATAAAAAAATTAAAAATCAGTCGAATGTTTTGTGAAATGATTTGTCTAAAAGCAAGAAATAAAACACATTAGAGAAACATTTGGTGTGTTTTTAAACGATGCTCGAAACCATGTACAGCAAATGAGGTTTGTCAAATGTTTCTCTAACCTATTTTACTTCTTACTTATAGAGAACTCATTTCACAAAACATTTGGCGTACCACTTCTCAATTTTTTGTGTTATACTGCTAATTGTTCTGATGTTTGTACTGGTAAATTCAATTTTCCAGAGAATTTTTATTTTTTGGTACCTTATAGCGGTGGTTCACCCAAGACAAACTATAGCACCTTAAATTTTAGTGAACCTTCGCGCTCAGAATAGTAGGCGAATCTCAAAATTAATTTAAATTCAAAGCCACATTTTTAAGAAAGGAAGCCGCCACAGTGGTTGTGAGGAACCATGCACCAACTTTCCGACCTTATTCTCTGACATTTATTTGTCAGACGCTGCGCATTCGGTGCATGGCGCCTAAGACTTCCGATTATGAGCGCAGGTGCTCCCTGATGCCGTCCGCTCCTAACGCAACCGTATGAGGTTACAGTTCTTGTGCAGTCGTTTCACATTAATAACAACTATTTTTATCATACCTTTTCTCTCATTAATTTTTGGCAGATGACGGAAATAACGTTTGACTGAATTTCAAGGCGAAATAAAGATTCTAGAAGACGATACTCGTGTTTCGATGTTTTTTATGAGCGACAAGAAACTAAGACAGAAAGTTCAAAGTTTAAAAAAAAGGAAGGAAGGTTGGGTTCAACGTCCCGTCAACATCGAAGTCATTAAGAGAGAGAGTACAAGCACGGATTGTGTCAAGCATGAGGAAGGCAATCAGCCGCGCCCTTTCAAAGGAACCCTCCCGGCATTGGTTGTAGGCGCTACAGTCTGGAACCGCGCGACCGCTACGGTCGCAGGTCCGAATCCTGCCTCGGGTCTGGATGTGTGTGATGTCCTTAGGTTAGTTAGGTTTAAGTAGTTCTAAGTTCTAGGGGACTGATGACCTCAGAAGTTAAGTCCCATAGTGCTCAGAGCCATTTGAACCTCCCGGCATTTGCCTGAAGCGATTTATGGAAACCACGGGAAACGTAAATCTTGATGGCCGGACGCGGGTTTGAACCGTCGTCCTTCCGAACGCGCCACCTCGCCTGGTAAAGTTCAAAGTTAATAAAAACATTTAATGTGATATAAAAAAAAACACTGTCAGTAGGTTCATTCTTCTGTATGTTCAATTTGAAACGAGTAAATTCAGTGAGAAATAGTGATACGCAGAATGTGGTAAAATCTATGTAGATTACCTTTTGATTTGAACTGACCATATTTTACACAGAGTCAAGAAGTAAATGACGTGGTGTTGATTTTGAGCATTGTGACTTAAACAGCTTAGCCACGGTCCACATCCCAACGGAAGTCTCATAGCAAGTAGGTGTTTGCATCTCGTTCTCAACAAAATACTGTTAGTTTTGTTAGACCGCGTGATACATTTTGCTGCGCTATACTCAGGAAAAAGAGGTTCTTTCATTAAAAAAATTATTTGATCACTGAAAAGTCCCAAATTAAACTGCAGGGTCACAAGCTTTCGAGTGCAGGCTGGTCTAAATGCCGCTCCCGCCGGTGCACGAACTCTGCCACGTAAGGAGTTGTGTGTTAATAAGTGGCGCTATCTGCACGTCCCTGCCTAGGATGTACCATTTGATAACTTTTCACACTGGTTCGCGGGGAATCTGATGTTGGAGCGATGAAGGAGCCGGAGTGTACTTCTAATTGGCTGTCTTCCGTAACGCCCTCCGTGTTAAATACAGCGTGCTAAGTCTAAGTCTACATCTACATCTACATCTACATCTACATTTATACTCCGCAAGCCACCCAACGGTGTGTGGCGGAGGTCACTTTACGTGCCACTGTCATTACCTCCCTTTTCTGTTCCAGTCGCGTATGGTTCGCGGGAAGAACGACTGTCTGAACGGCTCCGTGCGCGCTCGAATCTCTCTAATTTTACATTCGTGATCTCCTCGGGAGGTATAAGTAGGGGGAAGCAATATATTCGATACCTCATCCAGAAACGCACTCTCTCGAAACCTGGCGAGCAAGCTACACCGCGATGCAGAGCGCCTCTCTTGCACAGTCTGCCACTTTAGTTTGCTAAACATCTCCGTAACGCTATCACGCTTACCAAATAACCCTGTTACGAAACGCGCCGCTCTTCTTTGGATCTTCTCTATCTCCTCCGTCAAACCGACCTGGTACGGATCCCACACAGACGAGCAATACTCAAGTATAGCTCGAACGAGTGTTTTGTAAGCCACCTCCTTTGTTGATGGACTACATTTTCTAAGGACTCTCCCAATGAATCTCAACCTGTTACCCGCCTTACCAACAATTAATTTTATTTGATCATTCCACTTCAAATCGTTCCGCACGCATACTCCCAGATATTTTACAGAAGTAACTGCTACCAGTGTTTGTTCCGCTATCATACAATCATACAATAAAGGATCCTTCTTTCTATGTATTCGCAATACATTACATTTGTCTATGTTAAGGGTCAGCTGCCACTCCCTGCACCAAGTGCCTATCCGCTGCAGATCTTCCTGGATTTCGCTACAATTTTCTAATGCTGCAACTTCTCTGTATACTACAGCATCATCCGCGAAAAGCCGCATGGAACTTCCGACACTATCTACTAGGTCATTTATATATATTGTGACAAGCAATGGTCCCTTAACACTCCCCTGTGGTACGCCAGAGGTTACCTTAACGTCTGCAGACGTCTCTCCATTGAGAACAACATGCTGTGTTCTGTTTGCTAAAAACTCTTTAATCCAGCCACACAGCTGGTCTGATATTCCGTAGGCTCTTACTTTGTTTATCGGGCGACAGTGTGGAACTGTATCGGACGCCTTCCGGAAGTCATGGAAAATGGGAGCCTGTATCTAATATTTTCTGGGTCTCATGAACAATTAAAGCGAGTTGGGTCTCACACGATCGCTGTTTCCGGAATCCATGTTGATTCCTACAGAGGAAATTCTGGGTTTCCAGAAATGACATGATACGCGAGCAAAAAACATGTTCTAAAATTCTACAACAGATCGAAGTCAGAGATATAGGCCTATAGTTTTGCGCATCTGCTCGACGACCCTTCTTGAAAACTGAAACTACGTATGCTCTTTTCCAATCTTTTGGAACCTTCCGTTCCTCTAGAGACTTGCGGTACACAGCTGTTAGAAGGGGGGCAAGTTCTTTCGCGTACTCTGTGTAGAATCGAATTGGTATCCCGTGAGGTCCAGTGGACTTTCCTCTGTTGAGTGATTCCAGTTGCTTTTCTATTTCTTCGACACTTATTTCGATGTCAGCCATTTTTTCGTTTGTGCGAGGATTTAGAGAAGGAACTGCAGTGCAGTCTTCCTCTGTGAAACAGCTTTGGAAAAAGGGGTTTAGTATTTCAGCTTTACGCGTGTCATCCTCTGTTTCAATGCCATCATCATCCCAGAGTGTCTGGATATGCTAATTCGAGCCACTTACTGATTTAACGTAAGACCAGAACTTCCTAGGATTTTCTGTCAAGTCGGTACATAGAATTTTACTTTCGAATTCACTGAACGCTTCACGCATAGCCCTCCTTACGCTAACTTTGACACAGTTGAGCTTCTGTTTGTCTGAGAGGTTTTGGCTGCGTTTGAACTTGGAGTGAAGCTCTCTTTGCTTTCGCAGTAGTTTCCTAACTTTGTTGTTGAACCAAGTGGGTTTTTCCCGTCTCTCACAGTTTTACTCGGCACGTACCTGTCTAAAACGCATTTTGCGATTGCCTTGAACTTTTTCCATAAACACTCAACATTGTCAGTGTCGGAACAGAAACTTTCGGTTTGATCTGTTAGGTAGTCTGAAATCTGCCTTCTATTACTCTTGCTAAACATATAAACCTTCCTCCCTTTTTTTATATTCCCATTAACTTCCATATTCAGGGATGCTGCAACGGCCTTATGATCACTAATTCCCTGTTCTGCGCTTACAGAGTCGAAAAGTTCGGGTCTGTTTGTTATCAGTAGGTCCAAGATGTTATCTCCACGAGTCGGTTCTGTGTTTAATTGCTCGAGGTAATTTTCGGATAGTGCACTCAGTATAATGTCACTCGATGCTCTGTCCCTACCACCCGTCCTAAACATCTGAGTGTCCCAGTCTGTATCTGGTAAATTGAAATCTCCACCTAAGACTATAACATGCTGAGAAAATTTATGTGAAATGTATTCCAAATTTTCTCTCAGTTGTTCTGCCACTAATGCTGCTGAGTCGGAAGGTCGGTAAAAGGAGTCAATTATTAACCTAGCTCGGTTGTTGAGTGTAACCTCTACCCACAATAATTCACAGGAACTATCCACTTCTACTTCACTACAGGATAAACGACTACTAACAGCGACAAACACGCCACCAGCGGTTGCATGCAATCTATCCTTTCTAAACACCGTCTGTGCCTTTGTAAAAATTTCGGCAGAATTTATCTCTGGCTTCAGCAAGCTTTCTGTACCTATAACGATTTCAGCTTTGGTGCTTTCTATCAGCGCTTGAAGTTCCGGTACTTTACCAACGCAGCTTTGACAGTTTACAATTACAATACCGATTGCTGCTTGGTCCCCGCATGTCCTGACTTTGCCCCGCACCCTTTGAGGCTGTTGCCATTTCTGTACTTGCCCGAGGCCATCTAACCTAAAAAACCGCCCAGTCCACGCCACACAACCCCTGCTACCCGTGTAGCCGCTTGCTGCATGTAGTGGACTCCTGACCTATCCAGCGGAACCCGAAACCCCACCACCCTATGGCGCAAGTCGAGGAATCTGCAGCCTACACGGTCGCAGAACCTTCTCAGCCTCTGATACAGACCCTCCACTCGGCTCTGTACCAAAGGTCAGCAATCAGTCCTGTCGACGATGCTGCAGATGGTGAGCTCTGCTTTCATCCCGCTAGCGAGACTGGCAGTCTTCACCAAATCAGATAGCCGCCGGAAGCCAGAAAGGATTTCCTCCGATCCATAGCGACACACATCAATGGTGCCGACATGAGCGACCACCTGCAGATGGGTGCACCCTGTACCCTTCATGGCATCCGGAAGGACCCTTAACACACACGGAGTGCACTTTGGTTTTCTTCCCCTCTCTTGCTGCCATATCCCTAAAGGGCCCCATTACGCGCCTGACGTTGGAGCTCCCAACTACCAGTAAGTCCACCCTCTGCGACCGCCCGGATCTTGCAGACTGAGGGGCAACCTCTGGAACAGGACAAGCAGCCTTGTCCGGCTGAACATCAGTATCAGCCGGAGACAGAGCCTGAAACCGGTTCGTCAGACAAACTGGAGAGGCCTTCCATTCAGCCCTCCGGAATGTCTTTCGCCCCCTGCCACACCTCGAGACGACCTCCCACTCTACCACAGGTGAGGGATCAGCCTCAATGTGGGCAGTAGCCCGGGCAGCCACAGTCGTAGTCCGATCGGGGGATGCGTGGGACGAGCTGGCCGTCCCCGACAAACCTCCATCCGGACCCCCACAGTGATGCCCACTGGCAACAGCCTCAAGCTGTGTGACCGAAGCCAACACTGCCTGAAGCTGGGAGCGAAGGGATGCCAACTCAGTCTGCATCCGAACACAGCAGTTGCAGTCCCTATCCATGCTAAAAACTGTTGTGCAAAGAACATCTGAACTAATCTACAGAGAGCACAAACAATTCGACACAAAATTTAAACGGTTATTAAAATACAAGATTGCCTAGTAAATGCAGTAATGCTGCTACTTGCGCACTGCTGACACACTGCTCGGCGGCGGAAGGAGACTACGCGATTTTACACTATTCAGGTACTAAAACGCGATGTTACAACTCTCAAATACTATAATACGCCCGAAATTTATGAATTAAACAATGCAAGTACCAAAGACACGCAAATAAATTAAGAATTAAACTATGTAGCAAATAAGTGGGCTAAGAGTATACGACTTTCTGCTGGCAACTGCTTATCCAACGGCGGCAGGGAGCACAAGTCGAGTGTTTTGCGTGTGATGAACCCAATCAGGCTATCATAGTCGATCGATTACCTGCACTAAGGGCAAGCAGCTTTCATGAGTAAACTTTGTGAAGACAACTACCAGTCAACTTTTCCGCGTTATGCGAACAGTAGCATCTGCGAGCTACGAAAGATCACTGTTAGCAAGGATTCTGTTCTTCAACATTTAAATCAATTGGAGAGTGTAAAGGATTTGGTTGTAGTGAGCGCGAAATTATTAATTGAAGAATATAATGTTGTGGTGACGGAAGGTGTGTTGGGACTATTAGTTGACAACAAGTAACTATCATTCCCGATTCTTTAAGGAATTTAACTCTCATCAATAAAACTGCATCAAACGTCTGACTACTTTACAAATTTGGTAAGGTGTTACATAATTGGCTTAAGCATGTAAAATCTTTATGGTTTAAGGTGCAAAACCCTAGTTATATTGATTTTATTGCTTTGGAACTATTCACCCACACTGAAGAAGTCGAAACGAAAACTGGAAATTCGAAAAAGATACATCTTTATACAAGCGTATAAAATTATTCACGCTATTTGACCGCATTGCCAATTCGTGAAATTCTCCAACGTTTTGACCACTCTTGCAAATAACCTTCCTCAGGGTGGCCTGATATTGACAACGCGGTCACATACCCTAAAGAGTTTTATTGACGATACTATTCTTTACGTGTTCGTGTAAGGCCTTTTTGGCAAGTAGTGGAGTGTGTCCAACAGTTTATGTTAGCTTTAGCAAAGTAAGTCATAAAAGCAAAGTCTTTAAATTGCACTTTAGCAATATGATTTTGTGCAAATACTACAGTATCAATTTTGTACTTTACATGATGTTCACTAAGTCTAATCTCCACAACTGTGTGTCGTACAATGACATAATTTTGCAGGCACATTCAATGGAGTATGTGGGTACTGTCTGCGAACTGTGTTGCGAGTAGAGTTAGAAGCAAAAGAGCTAAGAGTAAAGATGTAATAATTAAAAAAGTTATGACTGATGCTGAAGTTATAATAACTGCACGAACAGCGAAAATTTAGTAAATGGTAAACATATCATTTCATTATTTTTTGGGGAGTTTGAGAGGAGTGGGGGGGGGGGGGGGGAAGGGTACCAGAGAGAAAAAGTTTCGAAAATGTTTGTAACTATGTGTAAAGTTTGTAGGAAATCATTGAGTGTTCTCGTTCTCAAATACTGGATGAATATAGACTGGGTAATTTGGCGACACAAGTTACGCTACTTCAAAAAATATATATACACAGTTTCTAACTGTACCACTTATATTATTGGTTGTATCGCCAACTTGAGCTTATACCTCGTAACGAGCAGATTATAGCAGCAGTTTAAATTTGCTCAATATGTGTGCGAAATATTGAAAATCAAATTCTTGTTGCTCCTTGGAACACGGTGGATAGGCAACCTGCAACTGAAGCCGAGCACCATTTTAGTCGTTTATCAACATACGTGGCTGATCAACTTTGATGTTGGAATTTTACCGACGGCGACTGTCTCGCAGCTTTTCCGCGTTACGTAAAAAATAACGTACCGAGCTTTGCAACACCACTACTTGGTCGTAGAGAAAGTGAAATTATTCATTCAACAATATACTCTCGTGGTTACGAAAAGGTTGCTCGGACTATTGTCAGTAATATTTCGCTTCCTAGTATGAACTTGAACTATAGAGCTGCAACGACGGAGAAGTTGCGATTTTCAGGTAAGACATCTGAAGGCAACGTGCAGTAGGAAGTCGTACGGCACAGTAATTTTATACTGACGTGACAAAAGTCATGGGACACCTCCTAATGTCCTGTCGGACCTCCTTTTTCCCGGCGTAGTACAGCCCCTCGACGTGGAATGGGCTCAAAAAGTCGTTGGAAGTCCCCTGCAGAAGTATGGAGTCATGCTGCCTCTAGGCCTACAACCGTTCGTAACTGCGAAAGTGTTGTCGGTGCAGGATTTTGTGCACGAAGTGACCACTCGATCTTGTTCCATGTCGGACGATCTCGGTGGCCAAATCATTCACTCGGATTGTCCACAATGTTCTTCAAACCAATCGCGAGCAATTGTGGCCCAGCGACAAGGGGCATTGCTATCCGTAAAAATTCCATCGTTGTTTGGGAACACGAAGTCCATGAATGCTGCAAATGGTTTCCAAGTAGCCGAACATAACCATTTCCAGTTAATTATCGGTTCACTTGGACCAGAGTAACCGTCCACTATATGTAAAAGAATTTCTGAATGACAACTCCTTCTACTCCATAGAGGAATTTTTAGATATAAATTAAGAAAAAAAGAAAAAAAACAAAAATATTAAAAAAAATTAAAAAATAAAAAAAATAAAAAATAAAGAAAACAAAAAAACACAAAAAATAAAGTTGTTATATTAACTTAAGTATGTTGTTAAATTAACCTAATTATGTCATGTATTGGAAAATTCGACTCGTTCCACATCATTACGAAATATCGTATTCATGATCCATGGAACTAGTATTAATCTAATCTAATCTAATCTAGCCTATGCCATTAATGGAACCACCACCAGTTTGCACAGTCCCTTGTTTACAACGTGGGTCCATGGTTTCGTGGAACCGCGCCACACTCGAACCCTACCATCAGCTCTTACCAACTGAAATCGGGACTCATCTGGCCTGGCCAACGTTTTCCAGTCGTCTAGGGTCCAACCAATATGGGCACAAGTCGAGAAGATGCGTTGCAGACGATGTCGTGCTGTTAACAAAGGCACTCGCGTCGGCCGTCAGATGCCATAGCCCATTAACGCCAAATTTCGCAGCACTGTCCTAGCGGATACGTTCATCGTACGTCACACATTGATTTCTGCGATTGTTTCACGCGGTGTTCCTTGTCTATTAGCTCTGACAACTCTACGCAAACGGCGCTGCTCGCGATCGTTAAGTGAAGGACGTCGGCCACAGCGTTGTCCGTGTTTAGAAGTAATGCCCGAAATATTCTCGCCACACTCTTGGCAGTGTGGATCTCGGGCTACTGAATTCCCTAACGATTTCCGACATGGTATGTCCCATGCGTCTAGCTCCAACTACCATTCTGCGTTCAAAGTCTGTTAATTCCAGTCATAAGGCCATAATCTTGTCGGAAGCCTTTTCACATGAATCACCTAACAAGCAGAGGTGCTCAGCGGTACGACTTTTTGACTGTTTGAAACTATCTATACAGTAATGTACGTTGAGATCCCAGGTATCACGCACTGTAGCCGTTCACCCTGGTGGGCCGTCGTTTGTGAGTAATAAAAAAAACTCGGAATTTTGTGTGACACTGAGTAGCATTAAAAAAGTTACATCGTACAGTCTGGTTGCGTGGTATAATGAATAAGATAACTGCTTCACATGCTGAAGGCTGTGTGTTCGCATCTCGTAAGGTAAATCAAATTATTATATTTTTAAATCTTTAAATCTTTTAAATCTTTATTTGCTCTCACTTTTCCTCCTATCATTTGTTTCTACTTGAAATTTTTTTCACATGTTTTAATTAACTTTATGTATTAGTTTCGATTTGACTTCTTGTGATTCTTCACCCTGTCTTTTCGTCCAGATTATTGCGTTCATTATATCTATTCCTCATTTTGCTTGAATTCGTTTTACTTATAAACCCATCTTTCACTTAAATTTTTCATCTGCGTTATTTTGCCCATAGTCCAACAGGTATTCAAGTTACGTTTTAAATGCTTGAATGACGATTACCGAGCAAAAAGTTGCGCATCTACTAACAAAAATCCATTTTTCACACCACTGCACAAATATTAATACATTATTCTGTCTTTCATTATTTAAGTGACAGATTGAAATTTTCAAGTAATTGAATATTAGAATAGATAACGATGATTAAAATCGTACTCATAAAAATTCTGATTGGAGAAAGAACGACAAAGAAAAAAAATGAAACAAATGAAAATGTTCATGCGGTGATTAAGGTACTGAAGTGATGTGACAAAGGGACAGAGATAAAATTACATTTAAACCAATTAATTGAATAAAAATAATGATCTAAGTCATTTCGATGAAGATATAAAAATAAAAGAATTTAGTGCACCTGACGGGAGTCGAACACACAACCTCCTACGTGTGAAGCTGTTATTCTCTCCATTATACCACTCAACGAGCTATATAATAAAACTTTTTTAACGGTACTGAGTGGCACACAAAACTGCACTTTTTTTTCGTCAATTACACCCCCCCCCCTCCCCCCCAGGGTGAATGGCTGCACCACGGGGGACTTCTTGTAAGTGCAATTGACAGCTCCCCCAATGCACTGCCTGGGACTTAACATCTGAGGTTATCAGTTCCCTAGACTTAGAACTACTTAAACCTAACTAACCTAAGGATATCACACACATCCATGTCCGAGGCAGGATTCGAACCTGCGACCGTAGTAGCAGCGGGATTCCGGACTGAAGCGCCTAGAACCGCTTGGCCACAGCGGCCGGCATATCGTTATCCCAATACTTTTTTTTTCACCTCAGTGTAGGTGTAACTTTATAATGCACCAATCATTTGTGTTCCGTTAAATCGGCATTACCAGTAGGTGTCACCTTATCTTATTATCAAAATTTGCTGTTGTGAAAATAAACGAAGTGTCAAATAGTTGTCTGAAAAGTGTTCTTGTGTGTATTTTTGTAAAATGTTGGAGAGATTGTCCCCTGAAAATATCTTAACAGCAAATCCGGTCAAAGTCAACAATTTTACTAAGCACGAACGACTGGTGAGATGCGACTTGCTGGAAACGTAACATCTACGATGCAGCTGGTCGCCTCAAGACTCCAACGACAGCCGCAAAGAAAAATCGACAACTCTTAAAAGGGAGAATTAGCGTGCTATGTCTGTGAATCGTAAATTCTTCTTGGTTTGTCCCACGAGAAATTCGGTCAGTCGTTGTTGGTTACTAGCCGGACTAAGATCAGTCCGAAGTGTCGGGAGTGTTTGAGTCAAGCGCTACAGTCGTTTAGGAGAATTTCGTAGGACTGTTATCGGCTTGTTTGAAATATATTTATGCTGATCTGTTATAATTTTGATCTCACTTTAAGGGGCGAGAAGCGTCAAGTCACTGATCTGTGTGGGAACTTTGTATGAGATAGCACAGTAGTTGTTACGGTATATTGCAGTTTAGGATTGGTTTGTAGTGGTTGTTGATTTTACGCCAAAACAGTTACTGAACAAAGTGTAGCTTGAAGGCCACTCGTCTGAAGGCGATCCGTTTCTCGGTTAGATTGGAGACTTTCCATTTTGTTGTGGGAGATAAGTGACGTCATCACGTGAAATCTTTATTCGAATTTGAAGGTGGAGAAAGCAGGCACTAAGAAAATAGTGCCTCTGTGCTATTTTATTAGTGGATCTGAAGGTGAAAGCTAGCATTTAGGAAATAGTGACTTCGCGATATTGTGTTACGGCTTATTTTGCAACTTCAGAGATAGTGTCGATGTAATTTAATGTTTGGGAAGCTCTACATAGATGCACGGATTGTGTTATCTTTGTAATTAGGAGAATGGACGTCCTATGGTTGTATGTCATATAGTGAGAACCAATCTAAGTTAGTAGGAGATTTGGACAAGCGATCTCTAATGTAGTAGCTTTCCCTACAAAACTTTAAACAACAAAGCAAGAACCATTGTTATTGAGGACACGCTAATGGTCTCTCCTATCGTGCGAGTGCTGTGTTATAATAATTTCAATAACAGTGGGTCCGCTGAAAGTCAACGCCTGAAGTGGGTTTAATTCTGTGTCTATTTTAAAGTCCAAGCAGTTTAACAGTGGCAGTGACGCCCAGATTTCTTTTCCAATTTCTGTTTTTTAAATTTCCTATTAGAGGGGTTTTTCTGATTGGCCAGCACTTGTAAAATCTAAGCTGACTGGCATCTGTACATAGAAGAAGACAAGCAATAATGACCGAACAGTTTCTGTTTTAAAGATAAAAAGTATGTTCCGAGTCTCATTTGCCCCATATTTAATATTCAAAGATTTTGAAAAGTAAAGTTCGATTTTGTAGCAAAAGAATAATTTGCAAATATCGTAAAGCGGTAAAAGGAAGTCAAAGACCAGATAAAGAGAAGTCTACAACGTTATATATAAAAAAGATATTAATTCCCAAAGAAATAAAAGTATTAGCTCTGATTTGCTATTTCCAAAGAGAAAAATTATTTCACATCTTTAACTTAAAAGGAGAGAAATTATCTCCAGGATTTTTATTTAAAGGGAAACAACATTAATTCCTGAAAGAAAGATAATTTACTTATTTATGAGAGTATGAGAATTTTAAAACGAATTAATACGTTGCTATTCAAGTTGTGTAACGATATTGTTGTTGCATGGTTGCTACCTACAGAAGCTATCTCTGATTAATAACATCATCTGAACAAAAGAGTAAATTATATCTCTGAAAATACAACGTTCAAAAAAATATTATTTAAAAGCACAAACAAGCAAACTGCAATTAGCTGGTTCTACGTAATTTGGTTATGGTTTTTAATTGGAAATATTTTTATCTTTCAGCTCGTATTTTTGTTATAAAAGAGTTGAGCATTTCTATCACACAGTTGATTAGCGAGGAGCGTTGTAGCGTAGTAGAGTTACACACAGGAAGACATTATTTCGTTGCTGTAAGTGGTGAGGTAGAGTATCTGATTTTCTATCCGACGTGTACAACAGCAGGCAGCATTTTCTATTGAAGCTCAGATCGCCTTTCGTGGTAGTTATTCGTACGAATCCTGAGGAACTTTTGATAGTCAGATGCGTTATTAATATCACTTTTATTATGTTCCGGCAGTTATCACTAGCCCGTCAAACCACAAGCAATCTCGCTGTTTGGGCTCTTCCCGCGAACAACCCAACCCACAAGCAGTACGTGTGGCAGTTCTGTAGTACTTCGCAGTGGTATGTAGTGTGGGGTACATCGAGAGAATTTCAACATACAAGTAAAGGTGTGTACGTTGTGATCTGGACAGGCGATATTTCTAATGCTTAAGTTTACGCCCGCTGGTTATTTTAGGTGTAGTCTTACTTGTGAAGTCGACAGAGCTTCCACGACAGAGCTAACATAGCAGATTCTTGTGCCGTGCTTCTTCTGCACACCTGAGAGAAACTAGGTGTTGATTTCCGTGTGTGACGTCGCAATCCCCTTACGTGTCGCTGTACTACTCTAGTGTCTAATCGTTTCGTTATTTCTACGAGGGTGCTCGCGTCTGTAGGGTGGAGCTGTACAACTTAAAACCGCATGTGTTGCCTCTGTAGAAAGGGAAGCAAAGGTAACGTCGTAGCTGTGGAGTTAGAAGTCTACGAACATCAGTAGGCAGGAGAATCGGACTAAAAACCAACAGCGTAAGGTAAAAATACAGGGAGACTTATTGTACTATACGAAAAAAACATAAATTATTTACGAACTACGGCGTGCACGCGCTTTATTCAATATGTAAATTTCACTACAGATATTTGGGATTAGGTTATGATATATTCGATGTGCCTGCCATCACTGGTGATGATGTGGCGCAGACGAATATCGAAATTCTGCATGACCCGCTTAAGTGTCGGAACATCGATGCTGTCGATGACCTCCTGTATCGCAGTATTCAGCTCAGCAATGGTTTTGGGGATACTGCTGTACACCTTGTCTTTAACATAGCCCCACAAAAAGGAGTCGCATGTGTTCAGATCCGGAGGCCGACGCCAGTGGCCTATGGGTATCCCACAACCAGACTGCAGTCCCCAAAGTGCTCCTCCAGGACATCAAACAGTCTCCTGCTTCGATGTTGTCTAGCTTCCTCTTGCATGAACCACGTCTTGGAAATCAGGGTCACTTTGGATAATGGGGATGAAATCATCTTCCAAAACCTTTGCGAACCGTTCGGTAAGCACCGTACTACCAAGGAATAACGCACCGATTGTTCTGTGACCGCGCATTGCACACCACACAGTCACCCGTTGAGAGTGAAGGGACTTCTCGATCGCGAAACGCGGGTTCTCAGTCTGGGAACACGCCAATTTTGCTTACTGGCGAACCCATCCAAATAAAAATGAGATTCGTCGCTAAACCAAACCATCACGTCCCGCGGCCAAGCGTGTAGTTTGAACGTCCTAACGCAAACCTTTCAGAAGTTATGCCGATTTTTTTCATATAATTCAATAATTTCCACCCTGTAAAAAAGAATCCCCCGCCGAAAAACGTGACCGCATCCCCGCGTTGTTCAAGTAGTACGTCAGGTTCGGCTTGCTATGCATGCGGCCGCTGCCGGCGCTCACCATATTACGGGAAGCCCGACCCGCCTCGTTCCCCATATCCGTAGCTCCGCGCTCGTCTTTTATTCACGGCTACACGGGTCGGGCACGGGCCGGCCTGTTTTCCGCCCAAGTACTGCCGCATTTGTCGTTCAAGGATCCCCGGGACGAGAAAACACGGGCGGAAGTGGGGAAGGCGTTCTCCCGGGTATCGACCGTCGTTTTGTCTACTCTAGCGAGGTGAGGCGAGGCGAGGCGAGGCGTTGCACCGGCAGGGGAGAGAGGGTCCCCACAGCAGCAGCTTATCTCGAGGGAGGCTGCACCGATCCCAGACTTCACCGCGCCACACACAAAGGGAGCCGCCTCTCGCACAAGTACTGGATCGGAACCTACCCAACAGGAAACACGCAGCCACAGCTCGCAAATAAACCTCGCTTACGCGCAGTGTAGCGGGAGGGACTGTTCACACAGTTTTATGGTCACCAGCTTTGACTTCCAAGAATCGACGACAGCATTTTCTCTTAACTTTACCCAGCGGTATTGAAACCTGTCTGCCGCTGATTATCAATGGACAGCATTCTCCTCCAAGGGAGCACGTACCCTTTTCTCATATATTATAGCAATTAGGATAGTACCTTCATGTACGTGTGGCAAGTGCAAACCATCAAATGCTTATTTTCCCCTGCTGGTCAAGTGTGGCCGTGTAGACGCAAAACGCTTACTTTATATTGATAGACGTAGTCCACTTACAAGGGAACCTCCCCATCGCACCCCCCTCAGATTTAGTTGTAAGTTGGCACAGTGGATAGGCCTTGAAAAACTGAACACAGATCAATCCACAAAACAGGGAGAAGTTGTGTGGAACTATGAAAAAAAATAAGCAAAATATACAAACTGAGTAGTCCATGCGCAAGATAGGCAACATCAAGGATTGTGTGAGCTCAGGAGCGTCGTGGTCCCCTGGTTAGCGTGAGCAGCTGCGGAACGAGAGGTCCTTGGTTCAAGTCTTTCCTCGAGTGAAAAGTTAATTTTTTTTATTTTCGCAAAGTTATGATCTGTCCATTCGTTCATTGACGTCTCTGTTAGTGTCTGTGTTTTGCGACAGCACCGCAAAACCGTGCGATTAGTAGACGAAAGGCCGTGCCTCTCCAATGAGAATCGAAAACATTTTATCGCAAGGTCATAGGTCAACCGATTCCTCCACAGGAAAACACGTCTGATATATTCTATACGACACTGGTGACGGCATGTGCGTCACATGACAGGAATATGTTGTCGACCCACCTAACTTGTGCACTTGGCGAATGGGTAAAAAGATTATTCTACCTTGCCCGATTTAGGTTTTCTTGTGGATGTGACAATCACTCCCAAAAAAGTTATGAAAACATAAGAGTTTGTCACATAAACTGCAACAAATGAATGCAACAGTTTCACAGTCGCACAGTTTTCCCTGTGCTCTGTCAAAACATATGTTTTTAACGTTTTCAAATATTTCCGTTTAGGTGTAGCGTCCCCCTACTACGGCGCAGTTACCTCGCATCGGACGGACGGACGGACAGATAATGTTGTTGTTGTTGTTGTTGTGGTCTTCAGTCCTGAGACTGGTTTGATGCAGCTCTCCATGCTACTCTATCCTGTGCAAGCTTTTTCATCTCCCAGTACCTACTGCAACCTACATCCTTCTGAATCGGACAGATAATAATTGTCTGAAAATAAAAAATTAAACTTTCCACTCGAGGGAAGACTTGAACGAAGGACCTCTCGTTCCGCAGCTGTTCACGCTAAGCACGGGACCACGGCGCTCCTACACCCACACTATCTTTGATATTGCCTATCTTGCGCATGAACTTCTCAGTTTGTATATTTTGCTTATTTTTTCATAGTTCCACAAATCTTCTTCCTGTTTTCTCGATTGATCTATGTTCAGTTTTTCAAGACCAATCCACTGTGCCAAATTATAAGTAAATCTGAGAGGGGTGCGATGGGGAGGTTCCCTTGTTAGTAGTGGATTTACAACCGTGCAGAAAAGATCAAGTAGTAAATTACTTGACGTCTTTGCGGAAAGGCTATTACACGAGAAAAAAAAAAAAACACTAACACAACGAAGTGCATACGAACATCAAGGTACCAACGATCACAAAATATGCATTTACACCCCTAATACACTCTGAGATTCACCAGGGCGAGCGGAAAAGTAATACCACCGAATTTCTTCATTCTTTTCTCAATATCGGTTGAGGTATTTCATGTGATGTGTATTACTCGGTCGACTTTCCCGCTTCGCTGAAGCAAGTTGCAGCCCTTTACCGGTAGAGGACCCCGAATTGTAGCGTGTAACATGGCGATGTTTAATGTAACTGTGACGGTGCGTGAGGAACAGTGTGCTGTAATCGAGCGAGCCAGCCGGGTGGCCGAGCGGTTCTAGGCGCTACAGTCCGGAACCGCGCTGCTGCTACGGTCGCAGGTTCGAATCCTGCCTCGGTCATGGATGTGTGTGATGTCCTTAGGTTAGTTAGGTTTAAGTAGGTCTAAGTTCTAGGGGACTGATGACTTCAGAAGTTAAGTCCCATAGTGCTCAGAGCCATTTGAACCATTTTTAATCGAGCGACCACACATGGCGCCCCCTCTCTTTCAGCATGACAATGTCAGACCACACACGAGCGTTGCGACATCTGCAACAACCCGACGCCTTGTGTTCACTGTCGTCCATCATCCTCCATCCAGTCCGGACTTGGCCCCATCCGATTTCCCAAAACTTTAAGAACACGCCCGAGGAATTTTGTGATACAGTGGTGCAAGCAACGGTGAGGCTGTGACTGCCTCATCAAATATTCTACTTTGACAGTATCATTAAACTGGTCTCTCGTTGGGAGAAATGAGTTCGTCGCCAGTGTGGCTATGCTGACAAATAAAAATATAGGCATGAACAACAAAGATGCATTATATCAATCAAGCTTGTTTTACGAGGGTCATTCAATAATTAAAGAGACAAATGGCTCTGGGGGAAAACTGTGAGTAGTTTGGTATTTTTATTGCTTTAAATTGGCATCATTGCGATGAGCCCTGATCAGCTGATGTATCAACAGTTTTGTTTGTAACTCAAAACTACATTTCAAGATGGCGAGTCCGCTTGAAACGTCCACGTTAGTCGAACAACGTTCTGTTACTCGTTTTTTACTTGCTGAAGGCGAGAAACCAGTGAATATATACTGTAGAACGTGGTGAATGTTGCATGAATCGTGCAAATTTTTACTAGTGGGTAGAGCAGTTCAAAAATGGTCGCGACTCGTTGACTGACGAACACCGCTCTCGCAGACCAGTTGAAGTTTCAACTCCCTCACTTGAAAGTAGAATTGATGGAATTATTCGTGACGACCGCCGTGTGACTGTGGAAATGATAGTTGATAAGGTTCAAGTTAGTACTGGTACAGTTCATAACATTACCTGTACAAGCTGAAGTATCGCAAAACATGTGCAAGATGGGCCCCAAAGGAGTTGACGCAGCTACAAAAGGAAACAAGGTTGAGAGTGTGCACAGAGCTCAAGGCACGTTATGAAATTTTAACTTGCGATGAAACTTGGGTTCACCATTATGAGCCAGAATCAAAACACAAAGCATAGAGTGGAAGCACACCAACTCACCTGTCAAGAAAAATTCAAAACACAACCAGCAGCAGGAAAAGTCATGCTGACGGTGTTTTGGGATGCTCAAGGTCCAGTGTTTTGTGATTATCTCCAAGAGCAGCGTACAATGAACAGCCAATACTACTCGGATTTGCTTTTAAACAAGGTGAAGCCAGCCATTAGAGAGAGACGTCGTGAATCTCAGATGGGAGGTGTGATTCTCCAGCAAGACAACGCACGTCCTCATATTGCTCAACTAACCCGTGAAACCATTGAGGAAATGGGCTGGGAAGTACTGCCTCATCCTCCTTATAGTCCATTTGTTTCGTGCACTGAAGGAGGCATTACGTGGGAAGAGATTCCAGGACAACGAGGACGTCAAAACATTTGTGGGAAATTGGTTCAAACATCAAGATAGAGTTCTTTGCAACCGGAATAAAAAAGCTTGTAGCCCGTTGGACCAAGTGCATTAATGTTCAAAGGGATTATGTTGAAAAGTAGAAAAAGTATTGCTTTGTAAAAATAAACGCTTTTTTCTCCAGATCAATTTACCTCTAATCATTGAATGACTCCCGTATTTAAAAAAACCTTACCAGATTTCACATAAAAATGAGGAGAGATTATTTTTCGGCACACCCTCGAATAAAGGGTAGAGAACCTAGTCAATACAATGACGTCAAAGAGATAACCAGATTACATGATATAGGATGACTGTAGGACCTGCTGCTGTAACTATAATCCGTTCATCACAGAAATAAATCTGATGTAAACATTGCACTATGTATTCTTCCGCGTTTGCTGGAACCTAATTGGATTTCCGTTTCGCTTGGGACTGCAGCCAATCTGTCTCGAGTACTGTCAAGTGCGATAATAAGGGTACGTTTTGCGCTGCGCGTTACGCGCACGTCGACTTAGCGATAATAAGAGACAACAGCTTTACCGGCGCATTCAACTTGGACAGCAACGGCCGGTCAGCTGGTAGAGCTTAGCCTGCAGTGACGTGGCCAGCTGCAGTTCACACGTAAAAAGAAACGAACGGAGCAACAATACAGCTTCGAATGTCATTTAATTTTTAAGCAGAATGAAATAACACACTGCAGAATCCCACAATACGCTCCTGAGACGACTACACGAAAACCGCAACTAGTTATCGTTTTTAGCTATCGTCCTATCGTAATTAAAAACAGGAATAATGAAAATTCCTGACTGAACCACAGGGTAATTTTTCTGCATAAGCTGTGTGTAACGTAAGAGAGTATGGTGGAATTCACCTTATAGTCAAATATTAAAGCCACTGAAGGTATTACTAACAGTCAGTCCTCTGGTAATCTCTTAGCTCCTTCCTTATCCGAATCCGAGAAATACATTTCAGTTCTGGAAGTGTCACCTCCTACGTTGATAAAAAGCCCATCAACAACATAATCCAAGAAGCCAACCAGGCGCAGCATTTTCTCTTGTTCTTCTATATCCCGCCAGCGTTCGGCAGTGACGTGTGAAAAAGCTGCGTGCTTTAGTTCCATCCAGTACGTCTTGCAGCTTCCAACAGTCTTGTTACTTCTCGGGCAAAATCCCGCAGCTTGGCTCCAGATCTGTTCTGTTGGGGTCCGCAGCTCGTGGTCGTGCGGTAGCGTTCTCCCTTCCCACGCCCGGGTTCCCGGGTTCGATTCCCGGCGGGGTCAGGGATTTTCTCTGCCTCGTGATGACTGGGTGTTGTGTGCTGTCCTTAGGTTAGTTAGGTTTGTTCTAAGTTCTAGGGGACTTATGACCATAGATTTTAAGTCCCATAGTGCTCAGAGCCATTTTGTTCTGTTGGGTTCACACTGTGATGTTACAGGAGCAAATGTAAAAATGCAGCATTTGTATGATGTGCTCGACGCTGTGAAAATGATTGTTTTTCATGTTTCTACGATACTTATCTACCTCTGTGATATAAAACGGTAAACATAGTCCAAACAAGGATGATTTGATTTGTCATTTTTGCTTAAAAATTAAATTGTGATGTTTTCTTAATTTAAACAACTTTTATGAACAGTATTTCATAAAACATCAATTAAGAATGTGTGTTTGAAATGGAAACAGGAATTTGGCATCCAATGTGTAATTAGAAACAGGAAAACGTGCATCATTCATAAACAATTATGATGAATTTTATAATTACGAGATGTAGGCATTTCAAATTAAACGAGAAAAAAATGATACTGTGGAGATCGACGCACGATTAACCGCATTTCGTTCACATTCCATTATGCTACCGACTGCGTTACACGTTCAATGTGGGTTTGTTTATCAACTGCGTTACATACATCGCTGGGAAACCCTCAAAGCCCATTATCTCCGTAAACGTATGAAAATCATTGAGAACAGCCTGTTTCTCGGCACTTTTTAACCGTTTTCCACTCGCGTGTTTCATTACGGAACAGAAAGCAGCCTCAGCCATTTTCATACTGCGCATTAACAGCACGACAATCAGACCACAACGCTGCAGAAGCTTTGACTGTACACTATTTTTGAAATAAAAACTACGCAGCTAAAGCGTGATTAAGAAAACCGTTGATGGCTGTTAATAAATTTGAATACATTAAAGTTTCATTTAACGTAACTTAGTAATAAGATATCTAACTCGGAAGTAGGACCTACTTCCAAGAGCGTAACAACACCAATGTACGTGTGCTAAGGCTTCTGATCAATCATCGCGATTGTGTTTACCACAAACAAGTAACAGAGGCGGAAAGTGAACTGTTTCTCTCGTGCGAGTCGTCAGGCGCAGTTCCCCCGATGCTTCGGCAAATATTTGCCATTTCGTTTTTGCTACGTGCAGCTGGAGTCACGACAAACAAATGCTACTCTTCACGCCTTTCACATGACGACCAGCGCCGGCAGAAGGCGTTTGTTAGTTCTCTCGTTACTATTTTTAAAGAGGGATTTTACGTCCCCATTCGACAGAGCGGTCGGCAATTAGTTTTGTGCTACGTTCGTTTTATCGATATGTTTTAATGGGGACTCCAGCATCGACAGCACCTCCCTGGCCGGCGGTCTGCTACCTCCATGCAGCAGTTCTACTCAGTCGCTCCTGAAGTACCCGTTATTCTTCCTGTTTTACTGTCCCTGTTGATAAATTCGATAATACGAATAGTGCACTAGACTGATGTGGGACCGCTCTATGCAATGAGCATGAAAATTCCGCTTTAAAAAATAATTTCGTTCGTAACAGGAAACAAACCGATGTTTCACTACATCGGAGTCAGTGTCTTGCCGCATCCATAACCGCCCCACCATACACGTCCTGCTTCCCGCAGAGCTCATCCTATATTGGGCCAAACGAATGGAAGTCAGAAGGCAAGAGATCAGTGAAGGTGAAGGGTGCGCAGATTTTTGTAAGACCTTGCGTTGTCATGGTGAAGGAGAAGTTCGTTTGCATTTTTGTGGCGCGAACACGCTCAAGTCATTTCTTAAATTTCAGAGGGTAGCACCATACAATTCCCGAACTGATCTTTGCGCCACGAATGAGGAGATCGGGCAAAATAACCATTCCTGAGCCTCAGTCGGCCGTCGACCAGACTTTATCGGCTGAGGGCGAAGATTTGAACTTTTCCTTCCGAGAAGTTGTGTGGGACCGCTCTATGGATTGCCGTTTTGTTTCCGATTCGAAGTAATGAACCGACGTTTCATCGCCTGTGAAGATGTTCGACAAAAGAATTGTCACGCTCAGTCTCGTAACGCGCACGCGATTCCGCGTAGATGGTCCTTCGTTGCCCTTTATGGTTTCCCGTTAGGTGTCGAGGAATCCAGCTGGCACATTCCTATGAGTACCCTAACTGATGGACGACTGGATCAGCAGTAGTAACAGAGACGTCCAGTTGTGCAGTGAAAGGTTTGTCTCTGATCCGTCGATCACCTCGAATGAGAGTGTCCGCACGTTCCAACACTGCCAGGGGTCACAGCTGTGTGCCGTCGACCGCCACGCTGGAGATTGGACAGGTTCGCGGAACCTTGTTGCGATGATGACAGACGCCTCGCCCAACGACTCACCGTCCTTTTGTGCGCTCCCAGGTCCTCCTAGACATTCTGCAAGCGCCTATGAATTTCTACGATGTTCTGGTTTCCCGCCAAAAGAAACTCAATGACAGCTCTATGCTTGGAACGCACCTCCATTACAGACACCATTTTGAAGGCTACGCATGGCGCCCCCATCTATCGGAAGTTTATGTAACCACACGCGCTGAAGCAAGAGTATTCCACAACATCCCACGACAAATTCGGCATTTTTTTCAACCAAAGTTCGCCGAGAAAAAAATGTGTTGCATTATGTATTAAACGCCCCTCGTACATATGAATAGCTTGACTTCAGTGCTTGACTTCTGTTTTTAAGTCTTTAACACGTTGAGTGGTGTAAGGGGCGCCGATAGTCTCGTGGCAGTCACCATGTTAACACTATGCCGTCCGGCGACACCACAGTGGAGTCGCGTGCATAGTATCGCTCAGAGGCCGGCGACAACACAGTGGTGACGTGACAATAGTATCGCGCAGTGGCCGGCGACAGCACTTTAGTATCTTTCGCATTCTGGTGGTGTTTTGTTTAGGTAACAATAAGTTACACACGTCAACAATTTGTTTTGTTTTCAGAAGTGCTTGCCCCCTTTCATCATGGCAGACGAAAGAGACAATAGGATTACTTACGATGAATGCGCGGACGTCTTGTCTAACGTTCCGGACGACTTGACCGATTGGGAAGAAGACACTGGATATCAAAAACATGAAAGTGGAGTAGAATCGTAGGAAGATAGTGAAATACGACCAAGAAGAATTTGGCGAACACTACGGCTGCCAACTGATTCGGCTGAATCAGACGAATAAGACAGTGCACAGTGGTCAGACTCCGATTTACCAAGGACCAATAATAAATCTGAAGGATCCCCAGGTCCAAACATATTTCCCAAAGATACACAGAGCGTCGAGGAACCATCTATTTGAATATATCAGCAATGAATCCAACAAGTACTACAGTCAAAATTGCAATAGAAGGAAACTGGATTTAAAAAATGCCAAATTTGTCGACGTTACGGGACCCGAACTTAGAAAATGGTTTGGGCTTGCTATCCTTATGGGAATTGTAAAAAAAGCAATGATCGTTTATTATTGGTCAACGAATCCGTTGATAGACACACCGATATTTCGCAAAATGATGTCCCGCAACCAATTCAGACAAATATTATCATTTTTACGTTTTTCCGACAACAACAACAAACCGGATAATGCCGACCGGTTTGTCAGAGTGCATTTCGTAACTGATTATTTTTCCAAAAAATTTAAAGGAACGTTTAATCTAAGTCAAAACAACTGAATTGATGAAGGAATGATACCGTGGTGTGGACTATTAAATTTTAAAATTTACAATCCGTCGAAAATTACGAAATTGGCATACTCATTCGGATGCTGTGGGATTCGAGTACGGGGTACATTTCCTCATTCAAGATATATTCCGGCGCTGGACAGCCTTTAGCGAAAACAGTAATGGAACTATTGACACCTTATGATGGAAAGTGGCGTCACCTCTGCATGGATAATTATTATAACAGTGTAGAACTTGTAGAGAAGTTACTTGAAAAGAAAATTCGAGTTTGTTGAACGATACGGCAAAATAAAGCATTTCCGGAAAATTAAATCGCGCAAAAGTCAGTGTGTTGGAAGCTTGTCATCAACGGAAAGGTGACAGGCGGTCGGCGACAAGCCAAGTAATCCGAATTAGCGCTGCCGGCGCCAAGCGAATAAATTTGTACGAGAGGTGCGGACGGCAAAGTGTTAATGTAACATTACTCCTTTTAATGAGTAGATTATGGCAGCATTCTAAATTTTTTAGTTCGATCAATAATTATATGAAATATCGAAAATCAGACATTTGTTGCTGTTCGATAAGCCGGCTGCGACAACGACGGTGCACAATGTCGGCTATAATTTTGTCGCCCGTGTCCTAATATTAATATGCCACTGTGATGCAGGCCTAATAAATAGTTCGTCCGTGCAACGTCTTGATAATCTCACACTCGTGGCGCCACACATGCTCTGCACGGACAGGCCTCCAAAGACACAACGGTACCGACCGACCGCCACGTCATCCTCACATAATGGCGACACAGCATGTGGATATGGAGGGGCATGTGCTCAGCACACCGCTCTCCCGACCGCTGTCGGTTTTCTTGGCCGTTTCCGCTACTTCCGAATCAAGGCTGTCAATTCAACTAAGTACCTGGGTGTTATAGTTACGAACAACTTCAGTTGGAAAGACCACATAGATAATATTGTGGGGAAGACGAGCCAAAGGTTGCGTTTCATTGGCAGGACACTTAGAAGATGCAACAAGTCCACTAAAGAGACAGCTTACACTACACTCGTTCGTCCCCTGTTAGAATATTGCTGCACGGTGTGGGATCCTTACCAGGTGGGGTTGACGGAGGACGTCGAAAGGGTGCAAAAAATGGCAGCTCGTTTTGTATTATCACGTAATAGGGGAGAGAGTGTGGCAGATATGATACGCGAGTTGGGATGGAAGTCATTAAAGCAAAGACGTTTTTCGTTGCGGCGAGATCTATTTACGAAATTTCAGTCACCAACTTTCTCTTCCGAATGCGAAAATATTTTGTTGGGCCCAACCTACATAGGTAGGAATGATCATCAAAATAAAATGAGAGAAATCAGAGCTCGAACAGAAAGGTTTAGGTGTTCGTTTTTCCCGCGCGCTGTTCGGGAGTGGAATGGTAGAGAGATAGTATGATTGTGGTTCGATGAACCCTCTGCCAAACACTTAAATGTGAATTGCAGAGTAATCATGTAGATGTAGAAGTAGCTGCTCAACTGGCCTCACAAGGACTGAGTACACCCCACTTGCCAACAGCGCTCGGCATAATGAGAGGGTCACCCATGCAAGTGCTAGCCAAGCACGACAGCGCTTAACTTGATCTGACAGCATCCTTGCGCAAGTTTGGAAACCGTCGAAAATAAATGCACGAGTACAGACAGCACTCAGAACTGCCGAGCCTTCGTTCGAACGATGGCGTAATGAAATAGACGTCGAAAAGCGCGAAGCTGTTCTCTTTACACGCAGGCCGAAACTACTTCGCAAACATCCACGCTATAGATATGTAACACTACATCCATGCCCAATACGTTTCAGAGACAAAGTTAGGTATCTCAGTTTCTGGCTGGATCGCAAACTCGCGTGGAGGGACCACACAGAACACGATGCCAACAGAGCGTACGTGAAGCTCAAACAACTCTACACTATGCTCAAGAGGGAAAATACACTGAATAGGAGGGTATCGAAGATCATATACATAACACGATCAGACCTCTGATGACTTACGCAACTGGCGTCATGGAATACTCAGCTCCTACACGCCTGCGGCCCCTGCAGTTCATACGGAAAAGAAGTTCTACGCGTCATTAGCAACGCTCCATGCTTCACTCGCACCGCGGATCTTCACAGTGAACACCACCTTGAAACGGCGAAGGAAGAATTCAAAAAAACTTGCCATGCGACTACACAGAAACTCGAGGCACGCGAGCAATCCTTTCATCCTTACTCTGGGGAACTATGATCACAGGCGTAGGTGGATGCATTAGAGACCAAAGACACTATTAGCTAGGACCTAACAATCTATGGCGAGCTAACCCCTCCGCCCCAAAACACACACACACACACACACACACACACACACACACACACACACACACACACAAAAACTGGAAGACATCGGAGAGCCCCTACACATCACCAATTCTGATTCGACGTGCCAGCCGCTATCACAGCCGACCAAGAGGCAACAGCAGGGAAGCTGATAAAACTCGCACACTAACGCACAAACAAATCGCCTACACTGTGCATCGGGTATATGACCTATCGGACACTAACCAATGACGAACTCAGCTCTTACATGTATGCTGATACTGACCGAGAAGACAACGCCTGCAAGCAGCCACAGCCGCCGACTGCCAGCGCGCCGCAACGTCAAAGGTATCCGCCTGCATGATACCCATTACTAACTTACCTAAAGCCTACTTTACACGACGACATTGGGTTGCGTCACTCGTTGCGTGGAATGAGTTGCACGCAAGTGGTTTCATATATGACTGTAGACACGGCGACACCAGTATACACTTCAGTTTCGTCGTTTTGTGAGTCCCTGAATCGCGTCTGAAATGAAAGTTTTGGCAGCTGCACGTCGCACGAGTTGCGATGAAGTTAAAGTTTGTTGCGTGGAATCGCTGCATAAGAAAAAAATAAGAAACGTGTTTCGATCCGTGACTGGATGAAGAAAAGACTTCAGCTCGGTTGGTCAGTATCCTCGCTGGAGAAATTTATAACGGAAGATCCAAGAAGTTCTTTTAATTATCTTAGAATGTCACCAGAACTGTTCATGTTTCTTATAAATAGAGTTAATTATGCGATAAGGAATAAAGGTACTGTAATCCATGAAGCACTGTCGCCAGAACTGAAATTACATATCATATTCCGTGCATTACAATCGAGAACACTCTGCATGGTATAAGACACGGTTTTAGTTGCTAATGACGCTATTTCATTAACACCAATAATCATTAACATTAACAGTAAATAATTATTAACATTAGCAACAATAATTACTCGAAGCAGGCCGTATTAAGAAGAGAATTGTTTGCAAACTACTCTCTTGAAGAGAGATCTTTGCAGTGGCAATATTTCAAAATTCTAACATATGTGAATGGGGAGCACTGCAGCGACGTTTTAAATAGATGAATAAAGAATGCAGCTTCTTGAATTTGTATCGCCTTCCCTTCTGTCAACAATATTCCTTAACAAAGAGTTGGCCAACTCGAACGATAGGATTTTATCCTTGTAGACGAGAGCATTGACACAGCTAGAATTACACTTGCTTGTATTTTTATTAATTCAGTTGTATACGTGCTCTTAACTCAATAAATTTTGCCCTGCAGCTCAGATATTGTCAAACCATCAATGCTATGATCGCACATGACGGTCTCAGCAGCAGCAATATGTTGCTTGTTTTTGTAATCAAATGGTTCAAATGGCTCTGAGCACTATGGGACTCAACATCTGAGGTCATCAGTCCCCTAGAACTTAGAACTAGTTAAACCTGACTAACCTAAGAACATCACACACATCCATGCCCGAGGCAGGATTCGAACCTGCGATCGTAGTGGTCGCGCGGTTCCAGACTGAAGCGCCTAGAAACGCTCGGCCACTCCAGCCGGCTTTTGTAATCAGCATCACTGCAATCCCACAAACACCTATGCAAAGCATAGATATCCAAAAAGCGAACATTATTCTCCGTTCCCCACCACATATTTCAGTTTGTCTATACCCTACGGACACACATAACCTCAAAACTCATGATACTAGTGTCGCCGAAGTTGGAACACGCCGAAAGTGTTTAGTTTCACCAACGAGTTGCGCAAACGCGCAGCGCGCATGCGCAGTGGCCGGTAGCACAGTTGCCTGCAACTTTTTTTTTCCTTTCTTTCTCTTGTGCCTTTGTCCCACAGGTACGCAGGGTCAGCATGGTTAATCGGATTTGGCAATGTTAGATTAAGGGGTGGCTGGATGCCCTTCCTGCCGCCACCCCACACCCCCCAGGACGGAGTTAGTGTACCCCAACTGTCTGCGACTAGTGTAATCCATGGAATAATACGAAAGTGTTCAGATGTCTGCCTGCCATGTAACTGAGGCGGGTCGTGGGGACCAGCCCGGTATTCACCAAGGGGGATGTGAAAAACCGCATAAAAACCACATCCAGGCTGGCCGGCACACCGACCGTCGTCGTGAAACCGCCGGGCGGATTCGATCCGGGGCCGGTGCGCCTACCCTAGTCCACGAAGCAGCGCATTAGCGCTCTTTTTCTTTTTTTTTGCTCGTTGTTGATCCTAGTTTTTGGTCGTTGCGGACGTCACATGACGTCCGTTCAAGTTCGTTGTTGATCCTTTCACTCAGTTTTTTATTACAGAGGCCAACCAGCTCTCTGACCGAACACGCTGAGCTACCGTGCCGGCATGCTCTCGGCTAACATGGCGGGTAGTTGCCTGCAACCTAGTGTCGTCGTATAAACTAGGCTTAAGCCTTGCACGATCTATCTCAGATAGCAAGCAACCCGCTACTGCTCTTACTACCCGACACGACTATCGCTCTTGCCTTGGCACTTGATTTAGTCTGCCCTTCAAACCGCTACCCTCCGTTCAATTTTCGACCCTTTCTACCTCCAGATGACTGCGTATTAAAGGTTAATCATAACTAGACGTATCCAAACATCGCAGTACCCACATATTGCGAAGAACTCGCTGAACACTAACGCCTTTGCAGAGATGGCAGTGGATCCCGGTGAGAGTGTGGAGGGGCTCCACACTAATTAAAAAGGGTTACCACTGCGGTCAGGCCGTTGGCGTAAATTTAAAGGAGCCGGGCGGCCAGCGACGCAGATGGGACGCACACGGCGGGTGCATCGCGCCGCCGGGCAATTGCGGGCCGGGCGCCCCGCGCAGGTGGTAAAGCGGCGGGCGCACGCGGCTAATCGACTCAGTCACGGCAGGGCAGCTGCGCCGACCTGCCGCTGCGTAGCCGCGCGGCCATCGCCGCGAGGCGTAAAAAGCTGGCGCGTCGCGGCCGAGATTCTGCCTGCCCGGCCAGACAAAGGGCCGCGCGGGGCAAGCCGAGCATCCAGGGGACGCGGCGCGACCTGTGCCCTTTCGCAGACGGGGCTAAAACAGGCGCCGCCAAAGGAGAGACACGGTCGGCAGGTAGCACGGCCGCTGCACTGTGCGGCATTTCATTTCAAAGGGAGGCGCGAAGCGCGGCAAATTTAGCGCCGTCGATACAGTAGGTGGTGATGAACTACGATGGTGTGTTGGGATAGCAATTCACCCACAGCGCCGATACGAATAAGTACACCGAGCGAGGTGGCGCAGTGGCTAGCACACTGGACTCGCATTCGGGAGGACGACGGTTCAATCCCGCGTCCGGCCATCCGGATTTAGGTTTTCCGTGATTTCCCTAAATCGCATCAGGCAAATGCCGGGATGGTTCCTTTGAAAGGGCACTGCCGACTTCCTTCCCTAATTCGATGAGACCGATGACCTCGCTGTCTGGTCTCCTTCCCAAATCAACCCAACGAATAACTACGATAATACAGCGTCAGATAACCATGTTCTTGTTAATGAAGCTTCCCGTTTGCCATGAATCTATTCTGGGAAAATAAAATATTTTACACTCCGCACAGTCTACGACAGGGCAAAATGTATTCATAGAGCGGACTACTTTCAACCAAACGAACGGCTGACGCAGCCCCGAAGTCCATGAAACACTTTTGTAGTCGTGTGGCGACCGTGAAGTAACAGCACGTCGGACGTGGGTACCGTGGAACAGCAGAATGGGCCGCAAGGGGAAGGAAACGACCATTGAGGAACGAAACATCGTTGTCGCCCAATATCTTCAACACAAGTAGTATGCCGAAATTGGGAACATCATAGTACGAAGCCGAGCGACTGTGCAATACATCATTAAGCGATATAAGGACAGACATGTAGTAATAAACAGTGAACGACACGGTCGTCGACAGAAGCTTACAACAAGAGAGACCAGAATGCTCCTCAGAATCATTAAGAAAAACCCGAAAACGACAGCTTCGGCACTATCCGCATATCTACATGACCACTTCCGAAAGGACATCACTCCAAGGGCAGTTCGTACCATTCTCAATCGTTCCGGCTACAGAGCCAGAGTCCCGAGACGAAAGCCATACATCAGCAAAAAGAACAGAAGTGGCGGATGGAATTCGCGAAACAGCATCTATCCAAGACAGCACACTTCTGGGATACTGTATTGTTTAGTGATGAGAGCAAATTTAATATCGTGCACAATGATGGTAGGATCTTGGTCTGGAGAAGACCAAATACAGACCTCGACCGAAACAACATTCAACCCACGGTGAAGCACGGAGGTGGTGGAGTGATGGTATGGGGCTGTATGTCAGCTTCCGGTGTCGGAAAATTAGTGTTTGTGGAAGGTACCATGGACAGATTTGTGTATATGAACATTCTCAAACAGAAATTACAAGAGTGTTGACGCCCTGGGTCTTCCTAGAAATTATTACTTCCAACAGGACAATGATCCCAAACATACGGCGCAAATTGTCCGGCTGTGGTTGCTCTACAAACACTCCACACACTCCAGAATGAGATTTTCACTCTGCAGCGGAGTGTGCGCTGATATGAAACTTCCTGGCAGATTAAAACTGTGTGCCCGACCGAGACTCGAACTCTGCAAGGTTCGCAGGAGAGCCTTCGTAAAGTTTGGAAGGCAGGAGACGAGATACTGGCAGAAGTAAGGCTGTGAGTACCGGGCGTGAGTCGTGCTTCGGTAGCTCAGATGGTAGAGCACTTGCCCGCGAAAGGCAAAGGTCCCGAGTTCGAGTCTCGGTCGGGCACACAGTTTTAATCTGCCAGGAAGTTTCACTCCACACACTCTTAAAACACCAGCTCAGAGTGCGGACCCGAATCTCATCAAACACTTGTGGAGTGAGCTGGAAACACGAGTGAGAAAACACGACATCCGTAGTAAGGCCTCTCTGAAAGAGGCTCTCATTCGAGAATGGGAAGGTATCACGTCGGAAACTACAAGAAAATTTGTCCATTCCATGCCACGGAAGTTGCGAGAAGTAATACATCGGAAGGGTATGCATACGAAGTATGAAACATGTTCTGGCTTTGTTAGAAGTGTCATTTTCTGTTGGTGTATGAATACTTAATTCGCAGCGCAGTAGAGAACTTGGCAGACTTTTTGTATTTTGTTTTGTAAAGGCTTGTTCATTCTCGTTCTATATACCATCATAGCTGCATTGGCGACTGGCCAATGTGTATAGGGCATATCCAATTAGTGTTTTTTGGTTTCGTATTGTCAAAAAAGGCAGTTTACTTTTCCGCGCTCTAGTGTATGAATGCTTATTTCCATTACTGTATGTCGCGATGTGACACTTCTTTGGCACGGCTATTTAACTGCAAAACATTGTGTCAGTTAGACACTATTCTCCCTCAGCGCAAATCCGTCGCTCGTCGAAGGAACACCGCCTAGCAGTTCAGCACTTAAGTCTTGTGGTCTTCGGTCCGAGAAGACTGGTCACATGCAGCTCTCCATGCTACTCTACTACCATTGAATGCGTGGTGCCTGTCCTTTCGCTCATGTCCGGAAGAACCATGCATTCATATAAACGATTCGCCCCAGTGGGCAATGAATCCTCAATCTTGAGTGTGGCTGCACATTGACGTTCGACCTCCAGCGGGAATCTAAAATTAGGCAGCATGGAGGATATAGACAGAGTCTGCGGATAATAGGTGGCTCTGGGTGGGAATGTGATTCGGCATGGGAGCGTGCCGAGATAGTTCGCGCAACTGCGATAAACATTGTGTCCGGTTGGCGCAATGTTAACGCAACTGCCTAGTAAGCTGGAGGTGAGAGTCCCGGTCCAGGATACATTTCCACTCGTCACTGCCGATTCCGCATAAGGTTCCGATGCACCTGACGCCCTTAATTCATTTCCTTTCCTTTCCCCTTCCTCCACCTCGAATTTACATAGTATTACTCTACTACCTCGTGCAAGTCTCTTCGTCTCTGCGTAACTACTGCAACCTACATCCATTCGAAGCAGCGAACTGCATTCAAGCTTAGGTCTCCGTCAGCCCCCCCCCCCTTTCCACTGTGGTATCGATAGCTACGATGTCACGGCGTAGGTTAAAGTTCTCAGGTTGGCACTACGACACCGACGATAGCGCCCTCTAGCCGGCGCTGTGCAGCTCTACGAGCGCCGCTCCAGATTCAGCCCATTTGATGCCGAGCAGACGACCAACCAACATTGTTTCATTTTCATAGTGGGCGAGCCACTACAGATTTTGCCTGTGTAACTTTTGTGAGCTTTGATACATCCGGCTTCGCACCTACGTGCTCCTCAGTGCAAAGTTAGGTATTCACGATATTGTGTATTCATGTTATTATTATCGGGAGATAGTAAAACCACCTTTACTTTAAAAGCTGTACCGAAAGATGTTTACCTCACCTGCTCCTACTCGGTTCCTAAATTCGGCCTACCCTTCAGTTTACACGAGCAGACCCACGCGCCGCCTGGATCCACAGCCTAATTATCAAACTGATGTTTCGTTGATGCCTCAGGATCTGTCTCATTAAGGTTTTTTTTTTTTTTTTAACCAAGCTGTCCTCAATAATTTGTCCTCCTCGATTGCAACCAGTATCTCTTCATTAGTAATTCGATCTGCGCATCTAATCGTCACTATTCTTCTGTACCAACACATTTCAAACGCTTCTATTTTCTTCTTATCTGAATCACTTAACGTGCACGTTTCACACCGGTACATGGGTACACTCCAAGCAAATACGTTCAGAATAATTTTCTAACACTTAAATTTATGGAACTTCCCTGCATGTTGTATCTGCGTGCCGGACCAAGAGTCGAATTCGGGACCTTCGTCTTTCCCGGACAAGTGCTCTACCAACTGAGATACTCAAGCACGACTCACAGCTTTACTTCCGCTAGTACCTAATCAGACGGTAGAGCACTTGTCTGCGAAAAGCAAAGGTCCCCAGTTCGAGTCTCGGTCCGGCACACAGTTTTAATCTGCCAGGAAGTTTCATATCAGCGCAGACTCAACGGTAGAGTGAAAATTCATTCTGAAAACTTAAATTTATATTCGATGTTCGCAAATCGTCATTCTCGGAAACGCTTTTCTTGCTATCTCTAGTCTCCAGTTTATCTTCCCTCTACTAAGACAATAGTCAGTCATTTTGCTCACAATTATTGAAATATTCCCGGCTATTATGCCTTGATCGGAAGAATATTTTTGTTGGAAGTCAACGCTTCGTCGCGTTCTGCGGACGACTTCTTCAAGAGGATTGTAGCTTTTTCGAAGGCGCGATGCACGCACTCGCTCGCTAATAGCGTTACGAATAGAGTTAGTTGTAAACAAGTGATAAATTTTTTAAAAATGTTCACATGTATGTGAAATCTTATGGGACTTAACTGCTAAGGTCATCAGTCCCTAAGCTTACACACTACTTAACCTAAATTATCCGAAGGAGAAACACACACACCCATGCCCGAGGGAGGACACGAACCTCCGCCGGGACCAGCCGCACAGTTCGTGACTGCAGCGCGTCAGACCGCTCGGCTAAATTTAAAAGGCATGCCTGGTGTTGACGTTTTACAGCATGAACAGTGAAAAGGCAAGCGATAAACTTTTTCGTTTCATCATTTTGTGGTTTCCAAAAGATTTGAAGTTATGTGAAAAGTTTGTTGAAAATCAGTAAGTGTTCTCATTCTCAAATACTAGATGAATGTAGTCCGCGTATTTGTGAGGCTTGAGTTACGTTCTCCCAAGACATATGAGGTGTGTTCGGAAAGTATTGGAAATTTTCGCTATCTGAAATAATTTTATTTACTCATCTCATAAAAAAAAAAAAAAAAGGCTCTGAGCACTATGGGACTTAACATCTATGGTCATCAGTCCCCTAGAACTTAGAACTACTTAAACCTAACTAACCTAAGGACAGCGCACAACACCCAGTCATCACGAGGCAGAGAAAATCCCTGACCCCGCCGGGAATGGAACCCGGGAACCCGGGCGTGGGAAGCGAGAACGCTACCGCACGACCACGAGCTGCGGACTACTCATCTGCATTAATATTACTTTCTTCAAAGTAGTCCCATTAGACATTATACACTTGCGCCAGCGCTTCATTATATCCGCGAAACACTTCTGGAAATCGATCTTTGTGATAGCACTTAGCTCTCTGAGCGATGCGCTTTCAATCTCGTAAGTTTCTACAACGGCAGCCCTTTAAGGTTGTCTTTATTTTTGGAAATATAAGAAAGTCTCACAGAACCATATCTGGCGAACGTGGAGGCTAGGGCATCATTACAGTGTTGTTTTTCGTCATAAATTCACGGACAAGCAATGAAGCGTGAGCTGGTGGATTATCGCGGTGCAAAAGTATTGAATTGTTTCGCCACTACATATCCGGTTTTTTTTTTTCCCCCGGATTGCGTCTCACAAACGGCGTTGAACTTGTAGGTAGTGCTCCTCACTGATCGTCTGACCTTTTGGCAAGAACTCATGATTGCTAGACCATTAAAACCGAAGGAAACAGTGAGCAGAACCTTCACATTCGACCGGAATTTTTCAGTCTTGGCGATCCAGAATGCCTGCAGTGGGACGACACATCCTTAGTTTCAACGTCATACCCGTAAATCCATGTTTCGTCAGTAGTTCTGCACAGTTTTTGATTTCATTTCCTCAGAAACTCCCATTCGCCGCTATTTTTGCTGGAAATTCAACACCTTTGGCACAAATTTTGCTGCGACGCGTGTCATACACAAAACATCCGAAAACATTTTATTGTATGAACCAAATGGTACGCAACATCATCAGTAACTACTCTAATTGCGATTCGGCGATCATTAATTATACTAAAATGTAGACTTTCACGGCCGGAAATGTCATGTCCATTATAATTGTTGTTGACTTCATTTGTTCAGCAACTCCCATTCGCCGCCGTTTCGAGGAGGCCCAAGTACTAGCGGCCACAGGCGGATATTACGAAAGGCTCTACAGGGAGGCAATCGAAATCGCTGAACACCCTAATAATTTCAATTGAGAGTGTACAGAAAGGTCTCTGCAATTCGGTTGCGCTACCACCGAGGCTTTATGGATTGCAAAATTCATAAAGAAAATATACCGTTAAGACCGATACTAAGTGCCATTGGTTCGCCCACCTACTCGTTAGTCAAGTTTATGACTACGCAGTTAAAACCACATGTGGGCCGTTCGGGCTCTTATATAAAGAATTCGACACATTTCATCAGCAGATTGAATGGCATAGTGGTCCAGCCAGAGGACATATTGGTCTCCTTCGATGTGGTATCGCTATTTACCATGGTTCCACTTAATGATGCAATGGAACAGCTGGATCGAATTTTTCCTGCCGATATTTCAGAACTGTTTAAGTGTTGTTTGACGACCACATACTTCAAGTGGAATGAACAGTTTTATGAGCAAACGGATGGCATGGCTATGGGAAGGCCCCTAAGTCCCGTAATTGCAAACTTCTTTATGGATAAATTCGAAGAACAGGCCTTAGGTACTGCCAGCAAAAAACCAAAATGTATGGTTCCGATACGTGGATGACACGTTTGTGCTGTGGAGACATGGCAGGAAGGAACTAAGCCGGTTCCATGAACATCTGAATAGCATAAACTCGAGAATTCAGTTTACAATTGAGGAGGAGGTAGACGGCAAATTACATTTCCTCGATGTGCTTGTTTTTCAGAAAAGAAAATGGTAGTTTGGGCCACTCAGTATACAGCAAACCCACGCACACGGACCGTTATTTGCACCGGGATTCGAACCACCACCCACAACAGAAGCGGACTGTTATGAAGACGTTAGCGGACAGTTACAAATATTTGTGAACCTGAGCTGCTCGACGCTGAGATGGAACATCTCCACAATGCACTAATGAAGAACGGATATTCGTCCGCCGAAATAAAACGTGCGTTGAGACAGCCACCCAGAAATCATAGTGGCGTACAGGCTACTGCAAAATCTAAGGGTTTCCTGCCGTTTGTTAAAAATGTAACGGAAATAATAGGGAGGATCTTGACGAAGCGGAATATTACAGTAATTTACAAGCCCACCAGGAAGATACAGGAATACCTTAAGCCCGCCAAGGACGCTCGCAAACCACTGGAAAAAGCTGGAGTGTATAGAATCCCATGCAGCTGTGGAGATGTTTATGTGGGTACCACTAAAAGAACTGTTTCAAAACATTTGGAAGAGCACAAGGGCAATTGTAGAAGAGGAGAAACGGAACGATCAGGTGTTGCGGAGTATGCTTTCCAGCCAGGGTACCACCATATTCGTTTCGAGGAGACGCAAGTACTAGCTGCCACAAGCGGATATTATGAAAGGCTCTACAGGGAGGCAATCGAAATCGCTAAACACCCTAATCATTTCAATCGTAAGGAGGAGGGCGTGAAATTAAACGGTATATGGATGCCGGTGTTAAAGAAGATGTGTACCAATTGTACTGATGTTTTCAAAACACGTGACGCCACGCCGCAGCGCGGGAGCGCGCGGACACGGAATTTAGCGGCAGTCAGTAGCGAGCCAGTGGGTGTGTTGGACCTTCCATCGAGCTACAGACCCCCTTGGAGATGTCTCCCGCAGACGAGGACGAAACGTTGGAAATTAACACAGAATTCATCAACCGACCACGGCATAACAGCCCCGATAATTATAGTGGACATGATCGTTAATTACCATTTCTTTAAGTTTTTCCACGGTTTCATCAGTTGTTGATGTGCTGGGGCATGGTGGTGGTGGTTAGTGTTTAACGTCCCGTCGACAACGAGGTCATTGGAGACGGAGCGCAAGCTCGGGTTAGGGAAGGATTGGGAAGGAAATCGGCCGTGCCCTTTCAAAGGAACCATCCCGGCATTTGCCTGAAACGATTTAGGGAAATCACGGAAAATCTAAATCAGGATGGCTGGAGACGGGATTGAACCGTCGTCCTCCCGAATGCGAGTCGAGTGTGCTAACCACTGCGCCACCTCGCTCGGTGCTGGGGCGTCCACAACATTCGTCATCTCAGTTTCTTCACGGCCATCCTAAAAACGCTTATACCACTCGTAAACCCTTGTTTTAATCACCAGAAGCACTACTCAACAATTCTAAAACTTTGTTACATTTTATTCAATTTTATAGCAAATTTAATACAAATGCTCTGATCTATTTTTAAAACAAATCAACAATCGCCAATCGTAATCAAACACATGTAACGTTCTTGACAATTGACGACGGACTAAACATCCAATACGGCTACTCCTTTCAGACATGTTTACCAACACGGCAGGAAAACTCTCGCGAATCGGACTAATACAACCCGCTAAATTAGAAAATTTCCGATATTTTCTAACACACCTCGTATACAAAGCTTTTAACTTAAAAAAAAAACTTGATTTACTGTGTTAAACCTTCAACATGAGAGTCTACCTCTGAGCGAGTAGATTATGACAGCATTTTAAATTTTTAAATTCGGTCAGTAACTGTATGAAACACTGAAAATTAAATTTTTGTTTTCCTGTAAGCCATTATATAGGCAACCTCAAATGGAATGAAGTGACCGAGTGACCGTTTTGTAACACAGATTCGTTATTTTTAAAAATGAAATAGTTTTCTGCAATGACATGAATCTACGATTTGACATTTTTTAATAAAAAATCAGTTCTCTATAATGATGTGAAAATAATCTGTTTGAATGACTTAATGAATTCAAATATTTTCATTTTATAACGTCATCAGTCCATTAATCATAAATGGTATAGTACCATTTTATACAGTTGAGCGATACAATTAAACGATTAAGTTCAAATGATGTGTTGTAGGCTTTTAACTAGAAAAAAATTGTTCTAAAATGTTATTTCTATTGACTAATTACCATAATACTTCACCTGGAAGCGCCCGCACCATAGATTCATCCTCGAGTCGTATAGGTACTAAATATGGTTATGGATAGTAGTGGCAGTAGTAGTGGTGGTGGTGGTGGTGGTGGTGGTGGTGAGGGTAGTAGTGAATGTTGTTGTTGTTGTTTTTGTTTATTACAGATGTCGGATGGCAAAACCCAGGTACTATTGAGAAGCGTCACGGAAAACAACAAGCAAAAGGATTTGGCCTGTGGAAGAAACGAATGCAGACGTTTGTGGACTCAAATGGGCGCCTACTGTGAGGGAGATAAACCACCCAAGTTCGCAAAATCGGTCTCTTGGCTTATGTGTCTGACCTCTCACGAAACAGTTTCCGGTGGGTCGCATGACCTCTCTGACACGCCACGATCAGTGGTTTAACAGCAGTGCGACCGTGTTTCCGTTCCGCCGACAACAAGGCTCGGTCACGGGGTGTGAGGGCAAGTGGAACTATGCTACCACCCCTGATGCTCTGTAGTGGGTATTCAGGGCTTAAAAGATTGATGTCGTAAACTTACACTGGATATGGACTCAAACGCGGAAAACGCAACACCCTGGGTCGGATTCTGCTGTCGAGTGGATGGTTGGATGGTTGATTTTGAGGAGGGGACCAAAAAGCGAGGTCATCGGTGGTGGTGGTGGTTAGTGTTTAACGTCCCGTCGACAACGAGGTCATTAGAGACGGAGCGCAAGCTCGGGTTAGGGAAGGATTGGGAAGGAAATCGGCCGTGCCCTTTCAAAGGAACCATCTCGGCATTCGCCTGAAACGATTTAGGGAAATCACGGAAAACCTAAATCAGGATGGCCGGAGACGGGATTGAACCGTCGTCCTCCCGAATGCGAGTCCAGTGTGAGGTCATCGGTCCCATCGGATTAGGCAAGGATGGGCAAGTAAGTCAGCAGTGCCCTTTCAAAGGAACCAACCCAGCATTTCCCTGAAGCGATTTAGGAAAATCACAGAAAACCTAAATCAGGATGGCCGAACGCGGATTGGAACCGTCGTCCTTCCGAATTCGAGTCCCGAGTGCTAACCACTGCGCCACCTCGCTCGGTAGCCGAGTGGAGCTTTTTTCGGAGAAGTGAATGATAGTCTTACTTGGCGTCAAATGGTACTTGGAGCAATCACCTTTACAGTAGCCTAATATTGTTTACTGTAACGACGAAAAATTTATAAGATTGAGCTTAATAGGGTCTTGGTTCAAATGGCTCTGAGCACTATGCGACCTAACTTCTGAGGTCATCAGTCGCCTATAACTTAGAACTAATTAAACCTAACTAACCTAAGGACATCACACACATCCATGCCCGAGGCAGGATTCGAACCTGCGACCGTAGCGGTCGCTCGGCTCCAGATTGTAGCGCCTAGACCCGCACGGCCATTCCGACCGGCTTAATAAGGTCTTGTATCGAGTTAGTATCACTCAGCTACACTTTCATCGCCACACGAATTACTTTGTATCCGAGTCTTTCGACACATTATAAAAGAATTTTGGATCTAGATCCGAGCGTAGTTTCTGTGTATTCAGGCCAGTTTTCTACTGCCATCCTAAACTGTCAAAACCAAGGCTCGACTTCCGCCTTCGTTTTCGTATTTACCTTTTACCTCGGGTTTTTCTGTCCCCCGCCAGAGCTTTGACAACCATGGAGGCCTCACTTTCACTTGCCATTTAAATGTTTTTCTTGTTTCACCACTTCTTTGACACAAGCCTTAGGCATGGGCGGCCCATGTGGCCGAGCGTTTCTAGGCGCTTCAGTCCGGAACCGCGCTGCTGTTGCTACGGTCGCAAGTTCGAATCCTACGTTGGGCATGGATGTGTGTGATGTCCTTAGGTTAGTTAGGTTTAAGTAGTTCTTAAGTTCTAGGGGACTGATGACCTCAGAAGTTAAGTCCCATAGCGCTCAGAGCCATTTGAACCATTTGAACTGAGTTGATAGTTGGCCACTGATGCATCGTGTAGCAGCGCGGAGTGGCCGCGCGGTTTGAGGCGTCACGTCACCGACTGCGTGGCCCCTCCCACCGGAGGTTCGAGTCCTCCCTAGGGCATATATGTGTGTGTGTGTGTGTGTGTGTGTGTGTGTGTGTGTGTGTGTGTGTGTGTTGTTCTTAGCATAAGTTAGTTTAAGTAGTGTGTAAATCTAGGGACCGATGACCTAAGCAGTTTGGTCCCTTCACACACAAAAATAATGCATCGTCTATACAGATGGTGTTAACCCCTTCAGCATCAGCTAAAGCCTGAAGATGGTGCCCTGAAGCACCGAAAATGGTAGCCGCACAGTAAATGACATCATAAGGACGGCTGTAGGTGTTTCATTTCTTCACGTAAGTGAACGGCCGAAGTCCCCCAGACCTCCAGTCACAAGGATGTACACACAAAAACAATTTGGAACGATCCGGCCAATGATTCGGTTTTCTCCAAATGTGTTACGGAGTAAATGAGTGACTGCACGACCAATATGAGGTGAAATTCCAGCGTGCAACCAAATAGTTGAGTCCGAAGCACCTCTCTCCCCTAAAGCAAGGAACACATTTTGGCGAAGCAGATCACAGTAATGTGTGCCGTTCACGCTGCATGTCCTTGGTCCTAGTGAGCCGAGTTCCTGCTACGTCCGCGTACCAGTACTGGCGCCTGACGGAAAGTAACGACACTAACACTACTAACAACGCAAATCCTGCAGCGCAACAGTGTGAACGTCATTCCTATAAATTCGGTTACCTCTAGGCAAATTTTGCTAGTGGAAGCGTATGGAGAACATGCATTGTCACAAACAATGTGCAGAGATTGGTTTCGATGACTCAAAGGGTACGGTTCTGAGGTAACGAAATGCGACCTGGTCGGTGTGGCGCACCATGAGCTGCTGCAACCTGATCCGACGGAGAATACTGAATTCTACCACGCATACTTACTCAGTTTCAATCGCACACTTAACACGAACGCCAGCAGTATGCTCAGAGACGGCCCGCCCGGTTGGCCGTGCGGTCTAACGCACGGCTTTCCGGGCGGAAAGGAGCGCCTGGTCCCCAGCACGAATCCGCCCGGCGGATTTGTGTCGAGGTCCGGTGAACCGGCCAGTCTGTGGATGGTTTTTAGGCGGTTTTCCATCTGCCTCGGCGAATCTACATCTAAATTTATACTCCGCAAGCCACCCAACGGTGTGTGGCGGAGGGCACTTTACGTGCCACTGTCATTACCTCCCTTTCCTGTTCCAGTCGTGTATGGTTCGCGGGAAGAACGACTGTCTGAAAGCCTCCGTGCGCGCTCGAATCTCTCTAATTTTACATTCGTGATCTCCTCGGGAGGTATAGGTAGGGGGAAGCAATATATTCGATACCTCATCCAGCAACGCACCCTCTCGAAACCTGGACAGCAAGCTACACCGCGAAGCAGAGCGGCTCTCTTGCACAGTCTGCCACTTGAGTTTGTTAAACATCTGCGTAATGCTATCACAGTTACCAAATAACCCTGTGACGAAACGCGCCGCTCTTCTTTGGATCTTCTCTATCTCCTCCGTCAACCAGATCTGGTATGGATCCTATACTGATGAGCAATACTCAAGTATAGGTCGAACTAGTGTTTTGTAAGCCACCTCCTTTGTTGATGGACTACATTTTCTAAGGACTCTCCCAGTGAATCTCAACCTGGCATCCATCTTACCAACAATTAATTTTATATGATCATTCCACTTCAAATCGTTCCGCACGCATACTCCCAGATATTTTACAGAAGTAACTGCTACCAGTGTTTGTTCCGCTATCATATGATCATACAATAAAGGATCCTTCTTTCTATGTATTCGCAATACATTACATTTGTCTATGTTAAGGGTCAGCTGCCACTCCCTGCACCAAGTGCCTATCCGCTGCAGATCTTCCTGCATTTCGCTACAATTTTCGAATGCTGCAACTTCTCTGTATACTACAGCATCATCCGCGAAAAGCCGCATGGAACTTCCGACACTATCTACTAGGTCATTTATATATATTGTGAAAAGCAATGGTCCCATTACACACCCCTGTGGCACGCCAGAGGTTACTTTAACGTCTGTAGACGTCTCTCCATTGATAACAACATGCTGTGTTCTGTTTGCTAAAAACTCTTCAATCCAGCCACACAGCTGGTCTGATATTCCGTAGGCTCTTACTTTGCTGGCTGGTTCCCCTTATTCCGCCTCAGTTACACTATGTCGGCGATTGTTGCGCAAAGAAGTTCTCCGCGTACGCGTACACCACCATTACTCTACCACGCAAACATAGGGGTTACACTAGTCTGCTGTGAGACGTTCCCTGGGGGATCCACCGGGGGCCGAACCGCACAATAACCCTGGGTTTGGTGTGGGGCGCAGGGGGGGGGGGGGGGTTAAGTGGACTGCGGTAGTCGTCGTGGGGTTGTGGACCACTGCGGCTGCGGCGGGGATGGAGCCTCTCCGTCGTTTCTAGGTCCTCGCTTAACATACAGTACAATACAATGCTGAGAGACATGACAAGGTCATTCTGCCTCACCACAGTGCCAAAGCACACGTCTGAAAGCGGGTGAAAGACACCTTGCAGGGACTTGGATGGGATGTCTTACCCCACCCCCACATATTCACCAGTCATCGCCCCATTCCGATTATCATTTGTTTCGGTCCATGTAGCATGGGCCTGTCTCAACAACGCTTCATATCTTTTAAGGACCTCGGAGAACTGGCTGCGTGAGTGGATCACCTCAAAAGAATCTGAGTATTTTGTTACGGGTTCCATTTGTTACCCGTAAAGTGGGAAATATTGTAGCTGCCGAAGGACCCTACCTTCAGTCAACTAACTGACGTCATTCTATCAAAAGAAACGTGTGTTTTCTGTGCAACTAACAGCGAGAATTAATTCAAGTTGTAAGGTACCCCTTATTTGCAGATAAGAGCGCATTTTACCTTATTTCCTGTTTTGCTATTTCACATACGTGAAGTGAATGTATCAGCTATGCAGGGTACTAACGTTCAGTAATTTTACAATTCCAGGAAACGTTGATATTAATAAACAAATGAATAACTTTGGCATAACCGAATATGTACTATCTTATACGAACTATACCGATTTTACGCTCAAGGTACAGACTGAACGCCGTATTTCGATCTAGTCATGCGGTAGACCATGATCTCGAACCGTTAATAGTTAGCTTATAATAGTGTGAAAAAGTTCTTTATACTGTTTTTCTTAAATAAACGCACCATAATCGCATTCCCTGTAAAAATTATTTGCCCAAACACTTCTTCCCGCTGCATTACGTAAAACATAGACAGTAGTATTGCACTTTCGGAAACCGACGGCGCCGCTACGGCTCTGCAAAGGGACTACGAGAGCATATCCGCACAACAGGTAGGAAGAATTCCTATGCAGCGGTTCACTAAGTCAGTTTAAGGACGGACTGGCTTAATTATCGCAAAACTCGGGTGGGGAAGCATGGCCAGTTATACTGTACACCCCTTATACCACTATCTACGGACTCACCGGCAAAACTGAGACATTTCTGAAGGTTTAGGACGAGGAGAGAGCTCTTGCAAAGTACCCAATAGTGTTTCCTAAACAGGCAAAATACAGACTTCCAAGGATTCCGGCAAATCGTCCACTGCTGGGAAAATTGTGTCGGATTGAAGGCTGAATACGAAGAGGAGCATTAACGCCATTTCGTAGTCGCAGCTTGGTTTTTCTCTTTTTTTTTGACGGGTTAATTAAAATTTTATGATTGCCTGCCGTAGTGTTGTTGCGCTCGCCTCCAACATTTCCCATTCTACAGGGAAACAGAAGTTGCTCCCAGATAGCAATCGAATCCTTTCTCAAACGTCCATTTCCACCAAGCAGAGATCGTGGAATTTCATCTGCTGGATCAGAGCTACCAAAAATACTCGCAAAGCAAAGTTCTAGTTATAAGGTATTTTTTGCGAAACAAAAGGAGACGAGCACGAAAAGAAACAAACGGAGACGTTTTCCGCCGGCCTTACAGCAAGTGATTTTGCAGCGATTGGCTTTGGCTGAACCCGCAAAGTTATCGAGGACGTACGCTCCGCTGCGTCAACCTCGCAGCTCCACCGGCCCAACCGCTAAACGAGGAAGAATGGAGCAAACGGGCTTAATAAATACTCGGCAGAGGGGAGTGGGGCAGGGGCTAGCCGCCACATCTCTCCAATAATCTCTGGAATCCAATTTCTGTTCCCTCAATTGTTTTCCGTACCCAGAAACTCAATAAGAGCGTAAAGTCGCCTCGGTCGCACAAAAGAAAGCTCCGAACGACAGAATCGTTTCCACAGCATCGGACGCGGGCCCACTTGAATTTCCCTCACTCCAGACGGTGCTACGTTCAATGAAGTACTATATGACCCGGAGACGAGGCGCTAACAATTTATTCCTGGACCCAGCAGCGGGACACGGAACGAACGGTATCGAATCGGAAAACGATTCAGGCCCGTTTGTCACGTTGATTAAAAAACAAGTTTGGAAGCAATGAAAGAGTGTACATTTTCTTCTCTGTCTTTTTGGAAGAGACAAGTTCAGCAACGAACGGAAAAATGTTGCTCAAAACACGTTGGCTTGCCAAGTGGGACTGGTTTTATAAACTAATGCGCTTGGACAGTAATTAAAACTCAGCATTCATACGGAGAGGGTGATTACGAAGAGGGTGATTAGCAGAGTCGACCTCTCTTCGTATTACGGAGGTTCGCATTCGTGTCGTCGCAAGATTCACTTGAACAGCCCCACGGTACACTGGACAGTGACACGTACACTGGGGCAGTTTGTCACTTCAGTGCAGAAAACCTCACCGCTTAATGCTAATGCTACTTTATAGGAAATCGTACACGTCTAATTGTTTCGTCGTGCGAGATCTACTTGTGTCCAGTTTAGTCTTTTGGCATAGACAGAGTGTCCCAGTTCCATTAGGGCTGTGGCTGTGAAAAAAAAAGTGATGGATTACGTTCACAAAATCACTGTATTTATTTAAATTAGTCTCCCTCTGAACATTACACAGCGGAAATCGGTTTGAAACAATCACTGCAGTCCTCTTTTGGAATTGGATTAAAGCCTGCAGTACAATTCTCTTGGATGTGTGTAGCTTCGTCTTGAAGGCGTCCTTTCATTGCCAACATCAATTTGGGGAACAACCAGAAGATGGCTGGGACCAAATGCGGCGGATGATCCACGACTGTAGTCCACTTACTCGCCAAAAACCCCGCACAGTCTTTGCTTTGGGGCCTGGGTGGTTGTCGTGGAGGAGCACCGGGAACCTGCCTCTCACCATTCTAATCGAATGCGAAGGCCCACAAACATGAAATCCAACACGAAACTTGATGTTACCTCTCTGCTTCAGTGCCATTTTCCAACATGTGTCAGACACGAACTGTTACATTCCCGGCCAGGACGTCCGCTGCAGCTTTGACCTTCTATGCGACTGTTGTTGAAACTTCCAAGGATTGTAACGAAAATATTCAAATGTGTGTGAATTCCTATGGGACCACACTGCAGAGGTCATCAGTCCCTTGACTTACACACTACTTAAACTAACTTGAACAAAGAAGAACACATACACATACACACACACATCACCGAGGGAGGACTCTAACATCCGGCGGGAGCGGCCGCATAGTACGTGACATGGCGCCTCAAACCGCACGGCCACTACGCGCGGCGATTGCAACGTCGCAACTCGCCACGAGGTAGCACTGCAGTTTGGAATTTGTCAAAAGCAGTCCTAAAGGAACTGGGACACACAATGTATACGCTGACGAGACAAACCATTATGACTACCTGCCAGTTAGTGTGGTGGTCCACTTTTGGAATGCAATTCAGCAGTGATTATAGGTGGCAACTAGTGCCCGGTAGGTTTCCAAAGGAATGTGTACTTGATTTCTACGCACAGGCCACGCACGTTTCGTAAATAAGGGACCAATGACTTATGGGCGTCAAGCTGGTGTTCGATAGCGTCCCAGATATGTTCCATCGGCTTCAGGACAGGCGTATTTCGGGCCCAAGGCATCAAGGTAAATTCACTACAGTGTTTCTCAAAATACTGTAGCACGAGTCTTACCTTGTAAGTCTTACCTTGTGAGCCGGCCAAGGTGACCGACCGGTTCTAGGCGCTACAGTTTGGAACCGCGCGACCGCTACGGTCGCAGGTTCGAATCCTGCCTCGGGCATGGATGTGTGTGATGTCCTTAGGTTAGTTAGGTTTAAGTGGTTCTAAGTTCTAGGGGACTGATGACCTCAGGAGTTAAGTCCCATAGTGCTCAGAGCCATTTGAACCATTTTTGCCTTGTGAAATGGCCAGTTGTCCTGCTGGAAGATCCGTCGCCATCAGGGAAGACAACAGGCATGAAGGGATGCAGTTGGTACATAGTCCACAACTGACATAATGGCTTCCATTACTACTGCGATCTCTTGGCAGATTGGTTCAACGTTACCCGTGGCATAACTCTGTGCCACCATCCCGTGTCTGTGGTGTAGAGTATGTTTCGACCAGTCCTTTGCCTGGATGACGGCGTATTGGGACATGACCATCGACCTCGTGAAACAACAAATGTAATTCATTCGACCAGGAAATACGTTTCCATTTATCGCGATCCAATCTCGATGGTCCGGTGCCCACTTCAATCATAATTGAAGTTGACTCTGTAAGCGTACAGATATCGATGCTGTACTTGAAGGGTCGAATGTATCCTTACTTAGCTACAGTGCTGCGCCATCGCTGACGAGGACGCCCCATCGCTGAAGGCAGAGATTGGCGCCTTGATATCTTCTGGCGCGATAGAGTGAGTGAGTCGAGCCTCAGCAAGCCTGTAATGCAGGACCAGAGAGCTTGTGGTCTGCGCATCGTGCGTAAAAAAAAAGTGAATTAGTTTTTTGTGATATTGTGGGATTCTGTCAGTAGTGCCGGATCATGTTCGCAGAGCAGATCTGGGGTGTATAGAAGTGAAATATTTTGTGGAAGAATATTGAAATTCATCATAGTTAAAGCGCGAGTAGGATGCATATGTGCGTGAGCGAAGTCATGAACTACATCTACGTGGCTATTCTCCAAATCACATTTAAGTGCCTGGCAGTGGGTTCATCGAACTACCTTCACAATAATGCTCTATTATTCCAATCTCGTACAGCACGCGGAAAAAAACGGACGCCTATATCTAGCCGTGCGAGCTCTGATTTCCTTTATTTTATTATGAAGATCCGTTCTCCCTATGTAGATCGGCGTCAACAAAATATTTTCGCATTCGGAGGAGAAAGTTGGCCATTGAAATTTCGTGAGAAGTTCCCGCCGCAACAACAAACGCCGTTGTTTTAATGATCTCCACTCCAAATCCTGTATCATTTCAGTGACACTCTCTTCTCCATTTCGCAATAACACAAAGCGTGCTGGTCTTCTTTGACCTTTCTCGATGTACTCCGTCGACCCTATCTGGTAAGGATCCCACATCGCGCAGCAGTATTCTAAAAGAGGACGGACAAGAGTAGTTTAGGGCAGTCTGTTTAGTAGATCTGTTACATTTTCCAAGTGTCTTGCCAATAAAACGCAGTCTTTGGTTCGCCTTCCCCACAACATTTTCTATGTGTTCTTTCCAATTTAAGTTGTTTGTAATTGTAATTCCGAGGTATTTAGTGGAATTTACGGTCTTTAGATGTGACTGATTTATCGTGTAACGGAAGTTCAATGGATTCCTTTTAGCATTCATGTGGATGACCTCACACTTTACGTTATTTAGCGTCAATTGCCAATTTTTGCACCATGAAGATATCTAAATCGTTTTGCAATTTGTTTTGATCTTCTGATGACTTTACTAGTCGACAAACAACATCATCATCATCTGCAAACAACCTAAGACGGCTGTTCAGATTGTCTCCTAAATTTGATCTTGAAGTCAGATTTAAATTTCGTATCAAGGGGATAGTTATGTAATGAAAACAGGACCGTTCTGTCGGGAATCGGCAATGGTAATTGTAATTTCACATAAGCTCCTGATAGGTGAGTGACTGTAATTGCAGCGTGGATGCAGTCTGACCAGTTATACGAAATTAAAGCGGAATAAATTAACTGTGCTGTACAAATATGTTCTTCATTATTTTAGAATATTTTAGAAGGGACAGAATCAGAACACATGCGTCGCAGGCTCATGGTTGGAACTTCAGTTATTGGCGCATGTACCTTGGGAGTAAGTTGGCCTTCTATAGCTGACTACTTACGATTAATAATGTCCGATGCGTAATTTTGCTAATCAGCAGACTTTAGCAAGTATCAATCATATATATACAAACGATAAAATAGTAGGGGGCTTACACCTGTGATCACGTGGTGATCGCCAGGTGTGCTGCCCTGAGTGCAACAACGTGGATTAAAGTGCGTGCGCAGGCACTGAACTCTCTCACTGGAAATAAGATATTCCTGTTATGCCAAACACTGTTTTTTCATATAGAAGCAAACATGTTTCAGTACCTTTGTGCAGTCGACAGTGTATACTCTTGATTCGAATACTGATTTCGCATTGTAGGGTTATGCAGAATTCTCTGTAGATTACCGGGTACTAGTAGCTTGTCAACCGCAAATTTAGCGATCGCAAATCCTCTCGTGTGTCCAGCAGTTTGTGCCAACTAGGACTAGACACACAACAACAACAATAACGTTTACACTGTATTTTGGTAAAGTTGAAAAATGTTATTTACAAACAGTGTTCTGCAAAATATGAGGATCGCCCAAAAGTAATGCAGCACATTCTTTTTCTTGGCTAATAACAACTGCGCGGAAGTGAAACTTTAGGTAGGCATTATCTGAAGTTTCCACAGTGCGCGCGTAAAATTTTACGTTTCCTCCGACAGATAGCGTAACTGCAGCAATGTTTCAAAATGGCGTCTATAGGTGATGTACCTTGTAAGCAGCGTGTCGCTATTGAATACCTTACTGCGGAGAATGAAACTGTTGCCAACATTCACAAACGTTTGTGTGCAGTTCATGGAGTATCTTCAGTCGACAGAAATATTGTTAGTCGCTGGGCAAAGAGGGTGAGGCCATTAAGAGAAGGTGGTTCGGCAGAGCTCCAAGATTTGCAGTGTTAACGGAGACCACCCATGGTTGTCACATGGGACAAGATGCAAAAAAAATGGTACAAATGGCTCTGAGCACTATGGGACTCAACATCTTAGGTCATAAGTCCCCTAGAACTTAGAACTACTTAAACCTAACTAACCTAAGGACATCACACACACCCATGCCCGAGGCAGGATTCGAACCTGCGACCGTAGCTGTCCCGCGGTTCCGGACTGCAGCGCCAGAACCGCTAGACCACCGCGGCCGGCGACAAGATGCAGCGTAATGATGTGCTCATTCGCGAGGACCGACGCGTAAAGACTCGGCAATAGGCGCTGGAGCTGTTAATCAGCGAAGGAAGTGAGGATGCAATCGACAACCCGGGTGATTTACACTACATTACATTTATCGTTTTCCATGGATACCTTGGAGAGAAGTCTCTGGGATGTGGAAAGAGTCAAAGTTTTTTTCCCCCTCAGATACATGGATATTGTACAATTCTAACGCAGACAGAGTTAAGAGCTATAATCGTTGTGAAGATATTCATCGATGGAGTAGAAGGAGTTGGCCAACAGGAAGTTCTTTAATTCACTCTGAAACCGATCTTCATGACTTACAAGACCTTTGATATGCTCTGGTATGTTACTGAATATATGAGTACCAATGTATTTGACTCCTTTTTGTACTAATGTTAAGCTTTTATAGTCCTTATACAGATTTTTTTGGTTCTGGTATTATAGTAATGTTTTGCTCTATTTTGTATAAAAAAAGATATGTTGCAAATGATAAAGGACATCAATGAGTATGTGTTCAAAATGGCTCTGAGCACTATGGGACTTAACTCCTGAGGTCATCAGTCCCCTAGAACTTAGAACCACTTAAACCTAACTAACCTAAGGACATCACACACATCCATGCCCGAGGCAGGATTCGAACCTGCGACCGTAGCGGTCGCGCGGTTCCAGACTGAGTATATGTATTGAGAAGTAGTAGTTAGAATACCAAATTTCTTAAAGAGGTCTCTGCATGATGATCTAGGACAGACACCAGATATAATTATAATGACTCGTTTCTGAATTTTGATTCAACATGATGACGCTTGTCCTCACGCAAGTCTGAAGTCTTCGGAACACATCACAAAAGGGGGTTGGGCATTGGTACTCCACACAGCCTACAGACCTGACCTAGCTGCCTCAAATTTCTGCTGGCCGCTGTGGCCGAGCGGTTCTAGGCGCTTCAGTCCGGAACCGTGCTGCTGCTACGCTCGCAGGTTCGAATCCTGCCTCGGGAATGGATGTGTGTGATGTCCTTAGTTTAGTTAGGTTTAAGTAGTTCTAAGTCTAGGGGACTAATGACCTCAGATGTTAAGTGCCATGGTGCTTAGAGCCATTTCTACTTTTTTGGGTCATTACAGGATGCCATTCGTGGAAGACACTTTGAAGATGACGAATGTGTGATTTGCACGGTGAAGAAATGGCTTCGTGACCAGAACAAGGAATGGTACCGACAGGGCATAGAACGGGGAGGAGATTATGTGGAAAAACAGGAAGTGTAGAAGAAACATCATTCTTTCTTGTGTGTGCTTTTCATTGTGTTCATTAAATAATTACTGAACGTGCAGTAATTTCTGGGCGACCATCGTAAGTGTGTGTGCTTCTCAGTGACACATGGGAATGAAGTCGAAAAACGATTTGCGAACGCTAGATTTGCAGATGACAAGCATAAGGACCTGCGTAACCTTACAATATGAGATTAATATTTCAATAAAGAAAACCCACCGATGGTGGTACATAGGTCCTGAAACATGTTTTGGTCTATATGAAAAAACCATGTTTAGCACAAAGTGCGGACCTTCTGTCCAGTAATTTTATCGCCAAGTGCGGAAAATGCAAGAGCAACAAAACCAAAGGATGAATATTCTACTCTCTCTTCAGATCTGCCACGGAACTATGCCTTTTCTTCTTTACAAGAGGGCCAACCTGCCGACCTCCACTTCCTGTGGCGAGACGTGGACGTCCGGCGGCTCAGCTGAGTCGTTTCCTGGATGCTAATACCCAGGCGCCGGTTCATAACAATCCTCCCTTTATCAAAGTCGCTTATGTCAGGGGATTCCCCCAACCGCGGCCCGTGTCATCACTGGAACGAATGAGAGTCCCTATTCGTCTCCGCTCCGTATCCCTTACCGCGTCATGTGCTCGGAACGTCACCAGGCGGAATTCATTGCCGCGGAGGTCACGGGTCGAAACCTTTGGCTCATCAGTGAAGTTCGTGCTCCCATTCAGCGGTCTCCCAAATCCTTAACTCCCGTGAACATAATTATCTTTTTGTATTCGGTTTTCTGCAGCTCCACGGTTTGGAACGATAGTCAAGTTGATTTGAAATGGTTGAACAACAAACAATAACGTTACGTATACTTCAGTCAAATTGTAAAACCATCAGAGTTTCGCAGAAGTTTGATTTTATTTAAATAGCGACAAGTTTCGGACTTAAGTCCATTATCAAGCCACCCTCAGAAATCCTGCGTGAACACCATAACGTGTGTGCGCTGGCCACATTGCTCGAATGAGTGGCTAGATGGACAATACTATTTGCATACGAAATTCCAGTGCTGAGTGTTTTACTGCCCACAGCACTGTCCTCTCCTATACACATGGTATCGTTCATTTAGCCACTCATTCAAGCAACGTGGCCAGCGCACACACGTTATGGTGTTATGGTAGTACCTCTGTGGCTGGCGTGATAATGGTTGGTTTGTTTTGGGGTTTGATGGGGGCTAAATATCGAGGTCATCAGTCCCCTGTTGCAAACAGACATACTTGTAAAAGGCCTATACAGTAAAAGCGTAACCTCTGCACCCAGAGGGAGGGAACACCAAGGGGTACAGAGCTAAAATGAACACCGCAGTAACGCAAAATAGAGGACACTTAAAAGGAGAAGAGCAAATAGTTGACTAGAGTAAAACAGTGGTTGATGGATCAGGTAAAAGGTCAACCACTCAACTACAAACGAAGAACCTCCAGCTGGAAAGCGTTGATAGAGGTACCAAAACAACTTGTCATCATAAAAGACACTATTTTGGTATCCACGTCACAATTAAAAGTCGCTGGAGTGGGTGTAGCCTGAGAAATCATGCGAGAGCGCCCACACTAGAGCGAGTGATAAAACCCAGCTGCACGGATAAAACGTAAAACTGAGTCAGCTAGAGAGGCATCGTCAACTAGAATTAAAGGAAGTGCAGCTGGTAAACTAAAGGACTGCCGCAAGGGGGCTAAAAAGGGGCAGTCCATCAGAAGATGGACCACTGTCAGCCCTGCATCACAGCGACACTTGGGCGGGTTCTCACGACCGCGTATGTCCAATTCGGAGACGGCAGAGAACAACTGAGTTCCTACGCGTGCCCCTCAAGGATGAGTGCCATACGGCCGTGGACGACTTGACCATGCGGAGCTTATTTGGCGTGTTCAAGACAGACCATTCAGAGCTCCAGACATCGCGGACCTTGCGATGTAGGGCTGACCGGAGGTCTCTTTCCACTAGACCAAGTCCGAAACTGGTGACCATTTAAATAAATTCAAATTCTGTGTAACTTTGACGTTTTACATCATTCAATCATAGTAAGTCGCTGCCTAATGCCATCCAGACTGGCAAAAGTGAGTAGCTATTGTAGTTATTTATTACTTATTTATCTCAAAATAAAACTTCTTGCTCAACTTAAATACGGCAATCGTCTGTGTTGGCTTCACTCTATTACACAGAAACTAATACTATTTTATTCATTTTGGTTAGACAGCACCGCAGCTATTTTCGTAAATTAGGTTGTGGGAAATATTGCAACCAGCCAGGTTTTTTAATGATTTTATTGCACCGTTACCACTTTCGAACCTGAGGCCATCGTCAGACGGTGGCGTTAACTTCTTTGAAAGCTTTATATCTGTGTCTTCAAGAAAAGCTCTTTTTTTTACATATTATAAGGCAGCGGTTTGATTTTCTTTTATACTCCATACTGATCTATGAACTGTATCCGCCTTCTTATATTTAGTTCAGGTCATTGATCAGCAAGAACCATAAAAGAAAATGAATCCTCCATGTTGTAATATATAAAGGAGAGCTTTTCACGAAGAAACAAATGTAAAACTTGTAAAGAAGTCAACGTTACCGTCTGACTAACGGCTCTGGCCCGAAACTAGTAACGATACAATAAAATCATTTAAAAAAACTGTCTATTTGCAGTACTTCCTGCAGTGTAATGAAACGAATATTAACAGCGTCGTCTGTAGCTGTCAAACAAAACCACCCTCCGTTTCTCCCATCACTCTCCTAGCTACTACTGAGAGGCCTGATGACCTAGTAGTTTGGCCCATTTAACCATCCAACCAATCGACCCCTGAAACTTACCTTCACGTGGGGCATTTTGTTTTGTTGTGTTTGCTTGTGACGTCATTCTTATTGCGTCAATCAAGCCTTAAGTCAGAATTACAAGTTGTCTTTTGAATCAAATTATCATGTGCATACTTTCAAATGACACTGAAGGCCAATTTTCTATATTACCCGCTGGATTAATCACATATCGCTATTCTGTTCGCATGCAAATCATGTTTTTAATTTACAGACTGAAACGAATTGACGAAGAGGACAGGAGGGTTAAAAACTCACAAAAAAACGTAAATCCTAAAAATGCCTAAATTGAAATTGAACGGAATGTGGTGGGTACGTACGATGATAGACAAGAAAAGTGAGACACCCAGAAGAGTAGGAAACAAGCTTACAAACCGTTTGACAGTATGAGCCAAGTTCTCAGTGCACCATCTCTGGCCAGCAGAGTGGTGTCATAAAGCCGTTGTATTCCTCTTCTGAGGGAAGCTTACGTATAAGTTTCGTAATTCGTTCTTGATACCCTGGATACTGGCGTTGAAACGTAGTTGACGTGCGAGCTAGTCCCACACATGGCTACTGGGAACAGCTATGGGGATCTTGCTGGCTACTGGATAACCTCAACAACACGCAGACCGTTCACAGAGACACGTCTCATGTTTGGACGAGCATTGTCCTGCTGAAAAATGTCACCGCAATTGTCGCATGTCGCACAAAACGGATGCAAGCTGTTTGTGAGGTACGTTGTACCATCAGGATTCTCTCAATCACAAAGAGCCGTCTTATAGTCGTAACTACTGACTCGTCCGCAGCTCGTGGTCGTGCGATAGCGTTCTCGCTTCCCACGCTCGGGTTCCCGGGTTCCATTCCCGGCGGGGTCAGGGTTTTTCTCTGCCTCGTGATGACTGGGTGTTGTGTGATGTCCTTAGGTTAGTTAGGTTTAAGTAGTTCTAAGTTCTAGGGGACTGATGACCTTAGATGTTAAGTCCCATAGTGCTCAGAGCCAACTACTGACTCCTCACACTATGACGCCAGGATTAACATCGATTTGCCTCTTCCGGACACTGGAAGAATGGGACCTCGCCCCCAAGTTGGCTCCATATTCACCAACGATGGCCGTCCGGAATCGTGCAGAGTCGTGATTCACAGTGGGCACAAATGCGCCGTTCGTCCGCAGTCCATGCTTCCCCGTCACAGGCACCACTCCAAACGAAGCACTTTTGGTTATTATGCCAACTTAGGCATGGGACGGTAAATCCCTAATCCACCTGCTGCTGGTTTCCGACTAATGGTGCGGGACGACACTTAATGTTGGAGGGAGCCCATTACTTTTCTCGGATGGTGGGTGCAGATGGGAAGGGGGTTAGAATCTGGTTGGTGCACAGTATGATGATCCTCCCTGGTGGTGGTGGGACGCGGTTGACCCGATCTTTGACGACGAGTATGCCTATCATGACATTGCTGTGCAGTCTAGCGTCGGGCCACTGTCACATCCGAATACCCTATAAATCTGGATATTGCACGATTCGACATGCCGAGCAAATGGAGGCCCACAGACCAGCCCTCCAAATGGAGACTCACATTGGCACCACTTTCAAATCATGTGAGGTGCTGATAACACTGTCTCACACGGGCACGTGACATCTCACGGGCACGTGACATCTCCGTGTCCTTCACAATGATAACTCTACATTTGACACTGTTTATCCCCCTTGTGCACCCTACTAGAACCGGTAAATACAGTAACACGAACAACATTAATGCACTCTGTCGGTCTACATGTCACAGAACTAACACGAATAACATTAATGCTCTCTGGCAGTCTGTTACACAGAATTGTCATTCCTATCATTTACAATCCCACCGATCGTGTGTGCACGTACGAAGTTACACTGGCATCTGACCATGTCTTTTGGGTGTTTCATTTTTTTTATTATTTAGGCAGCAGTATACGAATGTATCACACGACTGCATTTCGTTAGTAAAACACAAATTTGGAAGAAACTGACCAACCGATTTCGCGAAGTCTGAGCAACGTCTGAAACTTGAGCATTTGGTTACTTGAAGTAGAGGAAGCAGTCATATTTTGTATTGTTACAAACATATTTATATCCACAGCCAAGGAATTAACATGACTAAATTAACATTAAGCATTTGGGCTTATCAGCAAATCCGTGTTGTTGCTGCAGAATGCTTGGCTTGTATCTAGCGCGAGGGCACTTTCATTGGTTCATCCCCACCTCTCCTTACTGATGAGAGACACGATGCGCTTCTAAATAAATATCGAAAGCTAACGATGAGAGAAGCCCCCTTAAAACTCGGCGCAATGGAAGCTGTCCAGACTGCCACACTATCATCGGATTTGAGAAAAATCTCCCCCCCCCCCCCCCCTCTCTCTCTCTCTCTCTCTCTCTCTCTCTCTCTCTCTCTCTCTCTCTCTCTCTCTCTCTCTCGTCTCCCAAAATCCCCATCACATTCTCGAGAAAGCGAATCTTCCAGCTCCCAATCATTTCGGAACGCCTTATGGAAATCCCTTTGAAGTTCGCATTCGTCTCAACGACTCCGTCAACCTGTCGCATCGCAAATGGAGCACGTAATACTAATCTTCTGATTAAAATCCAGATCAGATAATTACTGTCCCTATCATTATTAATAAGATCCGTTTATACTTTCATTTTATTATTGGATTTTAACACGAATGTACATTACCTTGCATCTACTTCTGTTGTTTTAACATACTGACAAAAGGTTTCATATGAAACTTCATGGCAGATTAAAACTGCGTGCCGGACCGAGACTCGAACTCGGGACCTTTGCCTTTCGCGGGCAAATGGTAGAGCACTTGTCCGCGAAAGGCAAAGGCCCTGAGTTCGAGTCTCGGTCCGGCACACAGTTTTAATCTGCCAGGAAGTTTCGTATCAGCGCACACTCCGCTGCAGAGTGAAAGTCTCATTCTGAAAAGGTTTCATACCTCATGAGCTCGCTACTTTGTATGAAAGCTAATGATCCCGAAGTTTGACGCCATAAACTGAAACGCAAACGCAAACCCAAACAAGTCTATTCGGAGCCAAGAAGCGTTTCGTAAATGGTCACTACCTCTCGCACGTTGGTCAGCGCTCATCACGTTCGTTCTGTGAGTCGTCGAGTCGTACCTGTGTAGCTCAGTGGGTAAGAGCACCGCCCGCGAAAGAAACGGTGCCGGTTGAGTCCCGGTGTGGCCTACAGTAATATCGGCGAATAACAGGGGCGCCCACACCCCAGGAGATGGATGAGTAGGGGGGGGGGGGGATCTGGGCCCCACCCCCGCCGTAGCTCTCAGTGGAAGGAAAGAATGTAGTTAGATGGGTGTTTTTCTTTCACGGAATTGATTTAAAACTCGGTATCACGACTGGAACTGGAACTTTTTATGGCTAATTACGTATTAAAACTATCCCATACCCTTAGGTCTAGGCAGCCAATATAAATATCCCCTCCACGAACTATCTCATAGGCGCCCAGCTTACGGGAAGGAGGCGTCACCCGTATTTGCAGGTAACGGCATTTAACACATGTAGCTTTATTTCCATAACTGTATCATAGCACAGGGCAGCGTAACAGCATATTCATTTCTGTCAACAATGTGAGAAGTAACTAGCTGAGTCAACAATAAAGAGTACACGCGTGGCAATGTCACGTCACGTCTTCCATTCGAGCTCTCTTTCACGAATTTTCGCCAACCGTTGTCTTGACCGGGCACGCTCTTCCTTTAGGCCTACCGTTGGAATCACTCTTTCTTGTGTGCTCCTTATATGCATATATTCGTAAGGAAGTTGCCTTGCTCTTAAGTATTTGTTTAGGGGGACGTGATACGGAATTGAATTAATAGAAGGAACAGGTATAGTTGTATCGCAGTGCTTCTGTTGATAATCAACCGATGAGTCCTCAAAATTAAAGTGATCTACGTATACGGAAGGAGAACAGTGTATTTTGAGTATTTTGATAATTCGTATTATTTAGAGTCAGTGAGTAATAATTGTGTTGTACATCGCCTGGCTAAATCTTAGTTTAAAAAAGTCTCCTGAAAATAAAGAGTAACTCGGTTCATAAGGAACTAAAATTACGCGTTATATATTTTCAGATAAATCTATATGTGGTTAATTTTAATCCGGATCCCACTCGGGAGTCGTAACTATAATATGGATTATTGTTAGAGTTGTTCGCAAAGGGCACAGATTTAGCCCCGCGATGTGTTGGCCGCATGGGCGTGTTTTACAAAATCCCAATACCTACATTATTTGTCGTTAGGGCTTTCTAACCCTGAAATTTAATCTACCACAAACATTCCACAGCCGTAATAATTTCATCATAACCGTGTACCTGCTTTTGGATGTTGTAGCTCTTCTTATTTCCGTGCTTGCCGAAAAAAAAAAAAAAGTTCAAATGTGTGTGAAATCGTATGGAACTTAACTGCTAAGGTCATAAGTCCCTTAGCTTACACACTACTTAACCTAAATTATCCTACGGACAAACACACACACCCATGCCCGAGGGAGGACTCGAACCTCCGCCGGGACCAGCGGCACAGTCCATGAATGCAGCGCCCCAGACCGCTCGGCTAATCCCGCGCGGCCCGTGCTTGCTAAAAAACTAGAGAGTAATTTCGCCTTATGCGAGACACAGTTTTATAGTTATGTTTTTACCCAGGTATGTTTCAGCACTTTATGTGCTATCGTCAGTGGGATTGTTTGTTTTCTTTCTGATAGAATTTTGTTATATGTTAGCCTGTTGTGTAAAAATTTTTCAGAAAGAAAATAAAAAAAATAATCGCATTGAAGATAGCAAATAAAGTGTTGAAACATGTAAGGCTGAAAACAAAACTGTAAAACGGTGTCTTCCATAAGTTGGAAAAAGAACATCATGCTGGTATGGCAGAGGCAGTTTCCACAAGTGTTACAGAAACACGGGACTGCGCATTATAGAGACAGTCATCCTCAAATGCGGTACATATTTGTAGCAAGGACTATGAAACTAAAAACTGAGGCTTTTGTAATATAACGCAGTGAGTAGAAGGAAACCAGAATTTAAATAATTTTGTGCTGGTGCCTCATATTCAATAGTGCATTTAAATATTACTACAAATACTATTATCAGTCAAAGTCATTCGCACACATTAGAACCAACAACTCACCACGCACCTCCAGTGTCCCAGATGTCAGATTGCTGAGGTTGCTAGCAATCTGAGAAAGACCACAGTCGACGCGAAGTGTTCCGAACGATGCCGATATCTGACGATCAGGACCTGGGGGATGGCGGTAAACTTATCGCGCCCTTGCCACAGTTAGTCTGTTGGGGGCTCACACTTCAAATGGTTGAAATGCCTCTGAGCACTATGGGACTTAACATCTGAGGTCATCAGTCCCCTAGACTGAGAACTACTTAAATCTAACTAACCTAAGGGCAGCATACACATCCACGCCCGAGGCAGGATTCGAGCCTGCGACCGTAGCAGCAGTGCGGTTCCGGACTGAAGCGCCTAGAACCGCTCAGCCACAACGGGCGGCTGGGCTCACAATAATCAGTTATCAGTAAGATGGTACATATGCAGCAGGTGGTGCTGCCACACAATATCAGTATTGGCTTTAGAGCAAAAATTTGGAGACCACTGCTATAAGATTTTTCTCAACTCTGAAGAAATGAAACAAGTGAAACAGTGGTAAAAGTTAGGGAAGGGCTGACATACCCAATCAATGATAAAGCACGTGTGTTTCGTAAGTATACTTATCAAAAAATCTCTAAAGAAAGGGATACATCGTTCCTACGACAATCAAATCGAAGATGCGTGCTTGTGAAAACATCAGCAAATAAATGCCTAGATAACTGATTCCTGTATTTCACTATTTAAACAACTACACATTTGATTAACATACTCTACGGAATACTTTATTATTTCATAAAATGTTTACATACTCCTTATTCACCAGGTCCCCCCCCCCCCCACTTCTACTCTCTCTCTCTCTCTCTCTCTCTCTCTCTCTCTCTCTCTCTCTCTCTCTCTCTCTCTGTGTGTGTGTGTGTGTGTGTGTGTGTGTGTGTGTGTGTGTGTGTGTGAGAGAGAGAGAGAGAGAGAGAGAGAGAGAGAGAGAGAGAGAGCATTACCGATATGAGACACAAACGTAACAAAAATCAGCAGTTTTTTATCTTCTTTGTGAGTGATATTATGAACTGGTAGAGGGTCATTTTTGCCCTGTTTTTTTGTCTGTTTAAAGCCAATAAATGGTGTAGATTATCGTTTGTGGGCGAATTTTGGAGTAAATATTTTGTAAGTTTTCGTAATTGTCATGGTTTTCGTCTTCAAGGAGGAAAATTACTGTAGTACGGTAATTATATGGTAAACGATGTGGAAGGTCTGAGTTCAAGGTTACAACCTAACTGTAAATCCGTACTTGCGGCAGGAATAGGCAGTACGTTCATAGGACTCGATATGTATACATATTTGGCCTTTAAAGATCAGGTAACAATGACGGGGAACCTGGGTTTACATACAGTTTTAGAAACTAGAACAACTTAACACGCAGTACTCGACTAGCAATAGGTTTCAGCGTGTTTCTTCATGTTCATCTTTAGTTGATGAGTGACTGAGGCAGCGACTTCAATGCAGTTAGCCACCTCAGTCACACAATCAGCATCAACCGTGAGTAACATCAATTTAACGTCCTTCCTTGTTCGCCAGTTTCTTGTGTTCAGCTGTGTAAACAGAGCGAAAGAAGACGCCACATAAAATCTGTTTGCGAAAAATTCTGTCCCCTCCACCTTAGACCTGAATATGACAGATAAATTTAAGTCAGTTTTTCATTTCGCACTACTAAACGCTCGTCCTCGAAGAGTATAACACACGCATTTGGCTGCTAAGAATTTTTTGCTGTACCTTTCTATCTGACAATTTCCTTAGGTCGTCTTTGTTGGACTTTATGGAGATGGTGACTGTTTTGACACTAAAAGTTGAAATAAAACGATTTATCTGTGTTAGTCACCTTTTATTTCTCCGGAGATGGGTTCCGATAGTTTATACTCTTATCTTCAGGTGAAAAACAGAGATAGCTAGTTGTCTGTTTTGGTTTTGCATCTGTTTCAGTGTCCAGAACCCTGAATTTCGTTATAAATGAACATTTTTGATTTGATTTTTCACACAGAAACACGAACCACTAGCTGCATCCGGCTGGTACACATGTAACAAGATATCATTGTTTTTCGCCTGAAGATGAGAGTATAAACTCTCGAAACGCGTCTTGGGAGAAAATAAAAAAATGACACACACAGATAAATTGTTTTATTTGAACTTTTATCTAACAATTTTCTATCCTTCTGAGTCAGCTAACGCTGCTCGTTCACCACATGTCTCGAAGCTCCAATAAGAAGTCGAAAAGAACCCGAACCCCGGGGGCGCGACAGTTATGGCGTTTCGGTGTCCAAACGTATCGCCCTGCAGAGCGTTCCGCCGTCGTTTGTCACCCGCGGCCGGCGATGGCGGAGATATCGGATCCGTCCTCTGAAAAACGCTCTTATTTCAATCGCGCCTTGGCATATATGGCTGCTGCGTGGTGCGCAGTTTCCTATATTGGCTAAACTTGGAGCCGAGTAAGGCAGCAAGCGGAAGTACAGCAAGACGCATTACCGCCGTTTGAAAGATAAACTACCGCAAGGGGCACTGCCTTCTGCCTTACGACGAATTGCTGGTCTCGGATTGGAGGGAGGTGGGCGGGGGGGGGGGGGGTGTTGAGGGACTTACGTGTGACGCTTCCACTTCCACACCTGCCTTCAGTCGGAGTACCGTAAGTTCTTTTCAGAGCATTTGCTACTCTATAAATAATCAGGCTTCATACAGTTTCCACCATCCATGAACGTGGTTCACCAGTTTTTTTTTGCCACAAGTAGGGCAGAGTAAGTGGGATGTTTCATTTAAAATTTTAACGCTGATGTCCAACTGCCGTTACGATTTTCTGCATGATTGTCGTCGTCATCGCCACTGAATTTCTGGTAAGCCAATTACAATGAATAAATTGTTATACATTACAGAAACGGAGATGAAAGGAAACAGAAGCGGTTACTGATCGCATTTAGTAATTCATAAAAGCCTGCACTATCTGAAAGTAACGACATACCAGTCTACCTATACGAAGGATGATCAGAAACAGTCATTCCTCACCCACCCTTTCCCTGCCTCCATACAGATTCAATTACTATCCAGATTTTTCATGACTTACTATTTTTTTTTCTTTTTTCTACTGTGCCCCGTTTCCAATTGAACCTATTTCATGTAGAGTTCCTGAAAATGCTCGATTATATGATGTAGGTCGTTCTCTCTCGGGTCTTTTCAAATTGCCTAGCATTTCTAGAGCACTCTTTCACAGGATAACGATCGAACATCTTCGGTACCTTACCTTTTGTGACAGAAATAAAAATAAGTCATAACGGAAAAGATTGGCCTAGAGAGTGGATGTTCTGCAGGTTCCGTCGAATGTTGCTACAACTGATCAGGTCGGTACCTTTAAGTGCCGAGCATTTGATGCATGTGATAACGGCCTTGCAGAAGAACAACTACACAGATGAAGATCATTTCCGTGCTCAACAGTGTAAGTGATTTAAATGAACAGTTTTCAAGTCAGTTTTCCGAGGCATGTTTTGTCACTCGGCCAAAATATGGTTCAACTTTAAGGTCCTTTGTATCAACGCTTAACTTTGGTTCTACAAGTTATGCTAGGGCTATATCTGATACTTGTTTGCCAATATGGGACACATTGTTTCACAAGTGATGCAATATGTATGTCTATAAAATTTCATGGATTTAATGGTTGGTTGGTTGGTTCATTTGGGGGGAGGGGGCCAAATAGCGAGGTCATCGGTCCATCGGATTACGGAAGGAAGTCGGCCGTGCCCTTTCAAAGGAACCATCCTGACATTTGCCTGAAGCGATTTAGGGAAATCACGGAAAACCTAGTTCAGAATGACCGGACGCGGGTTTGAACTGTTGTTCCCCCGATTGCCAAATGCGAGTCCAGGTGTGTTAACCACCGCGCCACCTCGCTCGGTTGGATTTTATGGTTTGCGAAGTTATGAGCAAATGTGTAAACAATATTTCTAAACCAGAGTGCTCACATCACGCTTCAACGGTCACTTGACATTATATTCTAATATGGCGCATGCAGTGAGAATGCCGGAAGTCTTTTCTCACAGAAAAAAATGTGAATGCAGTAATTTATCTTCGGAGGACAGTGAGCCGGATTTGTGATACAGTACACTGTTCAATAAGTTGCAAGTTTGTTATTTTTGTAGAAGTTAAAGAAAGATTTAATTTCACAAAGCACTGGAGTATTGCTTCGCTGCATATAAAATGATCATTTAAGTATATAACCCATTTGTTCTTACAATTCCTCTTTACGAACAACGTAACTAAATATATGTGTACTACTGAGTATAGTGATAAAATTATAACTTAAATATATTGTGAAAAATTGTCAAACAAATATGATAGTGTCTAAAATGATGTAAACATTCTTAGAAGGGGAAAATACGTTTGAGAGTGACAAAGATAGGCTTTACTTGACGCTATGCTTTCCTCGCGGCTTCACCCACGTTTGTATTTGACACACACATATTGAACACTTCTCTTCCTCCTTTGTTCCTACTCCTTCCTCCCTGTCCGTCCACCTCATTCCCCCACCTCCATCTGTCTCTTTACCTCCTTCTTCCCCTTTCTTTGTCCATTCCCTCCTCCCACTCTTCCTTTTTCACCTGCCCACAACCCCTCTACACCTTCCACCTGCCTCATGTCTCCTCCCTTCCCCCTGTCCATTTGCTCCTCCCTCTCTTTCTGTTAATTCGCCCTCTATCAACCTCCACCTGTCCCCACCCACACTCATCGGCATGCATGGTGTATATGCTGACAAAAATAATTTCCAGATAGTTCCCAGTTAAAAATACACTTTTTCCTGGATGAAAATACGCTATACCCTGAGCTAACGCTTTTTTTCGTTGTTAAGTAACAACATATTTTCCCTCGGAGCTGTAAATATTATCAGTCCTTGGAATGGTGAAGGTTTTAAAGGTTTTATACGGCCGGCAAAGAACTTCCCGGCACTTTACGTAAAGAAACCCAGCAAAAAATGTGCACTGCATATTTTCATACTACGGAAGTGTAAATACGAATTCCACCAAGTACAGAACGGTAGCTTCCGAACCACTAAAATCGAGATTACGATGCGCTTTTGTCAGCCAGTCACAGATCATGTCACATGACGTCACTTGCCAGTGACTCATGTTCAGAGCATAGAACACGTGGTGTAGTCAGCCAATAGCAACATTAAAGTAGCGTAAACACACAATTAGCAATAGTTTATGGCCTAAATTAAGATGCATACACTGTAACTACAATAAAAGCTACGCCTTCACTTATAATATCTGTTGTAAAAAGTTTTTTGCTGCTTTTTTCCGGGGGCGTGGTTATGCACGTTCCTTAGAGCATAGCTTAAATTACAGCAGCTAATATTTCTGACAACCAGGATTATATATTTCCGTGATATCCACCGAACATTTCGTGAGCTACCTGGCCGAATATATGTTCCGTCGAGCACTTCGACTTATACCAGAAAAGCCAATTACGTGTGGAATTGGTCAACAACTCAAATCGCATTTTTTTAAGGATAATTGTCCTTTTTGCCATCGTTATTGCATAATTTATAACCTATGAAAGAAGTAAGACACACATAAAAAACTGACTTCGAAGATTTATCTTTTTAGCATGTTTTACCCTTTAAAATATATCAAATACAAAATGAGTCAGTAAAATTTAAATAATGGCGTAAATGGCTGGTCCTCTGGGCCTGAAATTCTTTTAAGTGGCTGGTCTTCGAAGTCTTAAATTTTGAATGAAAGTCAAACGCTCTGCGATTTAAAAAATTCATTGCATATTCCCACACGTAATATGTTTCATCTTAGGTAAAAGGAAATTTACTTTGGAAGTAACACTTTTCAAAACACCATTCACAATAATTTCCCACGACCTGTTAGAAATGTGAAAAGTTGTGACAGCAATGCCCATCGAAATCATTTGGTTATTACGGCGTATTGCATAATCTTCATCCTAAAACCTCTTGACACATTTTGCTGTTGGCAGACGCTGTGTGTGAGCTGTATTTTGCTGTTGTAAATAGCGCATTTTCTTTGCAACTTAAGTTTTATTTTGATGTTATTCTCTCGTATATGTTTTATTGCTGCAGTATTATTCTGCAGTAGTGGGCTAAAGTAAAATTTTTTGTTAGAGTATCACTTCTTACCAGCCGAAATTATAAAAACTAACTGAGATCTGAAACACAAAAATTCCCGGATTTCTAAAAAAAAAAAAAAACGGTTTTTTCCCAGATGAAAAAATTCCCGGGTTTCTCTCGAATTCCCCAGGTGAACCCTGGCATGTGTAGCGCCTGAAATACTGTTCAGTAAAACAGGCTTCTGCTGCTACTACTCCAACAGAACACGCCTGTTATGAAGGGCAGTCTACATGTCAGGACCTGGAAAACCGCTTCTTGCCCTTGACATTTAGAGTGCTGCAAAGGATGTTGATTTGGCTGGCCGACAATGTTACCACACAATATGCCTATCTTGCAGGACAGCCTATATTCTACGGCCTGGATAAAAGCAATTTTTGGCCCAACCTCCGCTCCTATTGGAGCTAGGAGGTTAAGAACTCCACAGAGCTGTTACTGGTCATGCCTGCTGCTTTTACGCCAGATTTCGTTGAAATCGAACCAGGACATACACACATACACTCTGCTACAAATATATAACAAACAGATGTGTAAGCTTTTGATTTTAGCGGTAATGCTTAAATGCACCTAAGCTCAATCAATAATTTTCATACAATATTGTAGTGTTCCTCTAATATGCATTATTTGAATGGTGACATTAAGAAATTCGTCCATTTTGATCGTGAAATGGCTGGAACAATTTGTATTGTTAGCTATTACAGCTAACAGTTCGACTTAAATCACGTCGATCGGCCGTTTTTCCACGATATAACTTGTCCTTGGCGAATAAAATTTCGCATCAAATACTTAAGTTCTCAACTGATTACGAGTATTCCTCGACGAAAGCATGTCATGTGTAAGTATACAGGGTAGTCCATTGATAGTGACCGGGCCAAATATCTCACGAAATAAGCATCAAACGAAAAAACCACAAAGAACGAAACTCATCTAGCTTGAAGGGAGAAACCACATGGCGCTATGGTTGGCCAGTTAGATGGCGCTGCCATAGGTCAAACGGATATGAACTGCGTTATTTTAAATAGGAACCTCCATTTTTATTACATATTCGTGTAGTAAGTAAAGAAATATTAATGTTTTAGTCGAACCACTTTTTCCGCTTTGTGATAGATGGCGCTGTAATAGTCACAAACGTATAAGTACGTGGTATCACCTAACATTCCGCCAGTGCGAAAGGTATTTGCTTCGTGATACATTACCCGTGTTAAAATGGACCGTTTACAAATTGCGGATAAGGTCGATATCGTGTTGATGTATGGCTGTTGTGATCAAAATGACCAACGGACGTGTGCTATGTATGCTGCTCGGTATCCTGGACGACACCATCCAAGTGTCCGGACCGTTCGCCGGATAGTTACGTTATTTAAGGAAACAGGAAGTGTTCAGCCGCATGTGAAACGTCAACCACGACCTGCAACAAATGATGATGCCCAAGTACGTGTTTTAGCTGCTGTCGCGGCTAATCCGCACATCAGTAGCTGACAAATTGCGCGAGAATCAGGAATCTCAAATACGTTGGTGTTCAGAATGCTACATCAACATCGATTGCACCCGTAGCATATTTCTATGCACCAGGAATTGCATGGCGACGACTTTGAACGTAGTGTACAGTTCTGCCACTGGCCACAAGAGACATTACGGGACGACGACAGATTTTTTGCACGCGTTCTATTTAGCGACGAAGCGTCATTCACCAACAGCGGTATCGTAAGATGGCATATTTCATGACAGGTGAATTGGTAGTCGAAGCACCATACCATGGCGCACACGTTCACCGGATCTGACGTCCCCGATTTATTTCTGTGGGGAAAGTTGAAGGATATTTGTTATCTTGATCCGCCGACAACGCCTGATAACATGCGTCTGCGCATTGTCAATGCATGTGCGAACATTACGGAAGGCGAACTACTCGCTGTTGAGAGGAATGTCGTTACACGTATTGCCAAATGCATTGAGGTTGAGGGACATCATTTTTAGCATTTATAGCATTAATGTGGTATTTACAGGTAATCACGCTGTAACAGCATGCGTTCTCAGGAATGATAAGTTCACAAAGGTACATGTATCACACTGGAAAAACAGAAATAAAATGTTCAAACGTACCTACGTTGTGTATTTTAGTTTAAAAAACCTACCTGTTACCAACTGTTCGTCTAAAATTGTGAGCCATATGTTTGTGACTATTACAGCACCATATATCACAAAGGGAAAAAATGGTCCAACTAAAACATTCATATTTCTTTATGTACTACACGAGTATGTAATAAAAAATGGGGGTTCCTGTTTTAAAAAACGCAGTTGATATCCGTTTGACCTATGGCAGCGCCATCTAGCGGGCCAACCACAGCGCCATCTGGTTTCCCCCTTCAATCTATACAGGTTTCCTTTTTTTTTGTAGTTTTTCGTTTGACGCTTATTTCGTGAGATATTTGGCCCGGTCAAGATCAATGGACCACCCTGCATACTTAGATGTGACCGTCAATTCTGTGGTTTTAAGTCGACAGGGCGAGTTTCACACAGCGTTTAAATGGAGAAACCCTGATTTTGGTCTCACCAAGATGGCGGGCTGCCCTAACCAATGACTTCAGTATAGGTAACGCCATCTGCTTTTGTTCTGACCTCCTTGAACATACCCCTCACCACGTTGACTTTCGGTTCCGTTCCGTTGCGTTGCGTTGACGGCCTGGAACGACGTCCGAAATGTCTTGTGCAGTCCTTCGACGTTGCGCTTCCGTCAAGGGTGAATCACCCTTAAAAAGTCTGTTTCCCAAGAAGTGGACTGAGCAGTTGGTGCAATAGGGAGACGCAGCACTGCGCAGCGTGGCGAGCCGTGGAGTCCTTATGAGAAAAAGGCCGGGCCGGGTCGCATTCCCGGCCGCCGGGGGAACAAGTGGACGTCTCCGGCGGAGGGTGGAATGCGGCCGCCGCCGGTGTTTGTTTTGTCCACGGCGCTGCGCGGCGAGAGTTTTTCTGTTGCGACCGGCTCCCTGCTCCCGCCGGGCCGGCCGGCCACATATTCCAATAACGGCGCCTCGCCTCGCTTCGCCTTCGCTTTGCGGGGGCTGCGCCGCGCCTCGCCTCGGCCCTTATTTATTTTTGTTTCGCCGCCCGGCCAGGAGCGCGGAGCACGGCGGCCGCTTTGAAGCCGCCCCCGCCGAGACCGCTACTTAGGGCGGCCGCGAGGGAGGGAGGAGGGAGCAGAGCTGAGAAGAGCGCGTTATGAATATTTAAAAGACGAACGACCGGCCGCCTCGCCCTGAAATGCGGCCCCCGGCGAAAACACCTGCATCTGACGCCCGCGACGCACACTGGCTGCGGCGGAGGGCGCTTCACGCCAAGTTTTAACGAGGCTCTCTGCTATGCAGATTCCTCACTTAGTGCCAACACAACTAATCCGCGCAGAAGGCATTTCGAACTTCTCGTCGCGGGACGAGACACTACACGTCGTGAATGTGTAAAACTCGTGGAGCGAGGGTACGGCAGGCGGAACGACAACTATTTACGTCTGTCGCATGCGAAACAGTCCGGTGGACGAGGAGGGGGGGGGGGGGGTTCAAAATGCCTCTGAGCACTATGGGACTTAACATCTTAGGTCATCAGTCCCCTAGAACTTAGAACCACTTAAACCTAACTAACCTAAGGACATCACACACATCCATGCCCGAGGCAGGATTCGAACCTGCGACCGCAGCGGTCACGCGGTTCGACTGAAGCGCCTAGAACCGCTTGGCCACTCCGGCCGGCGGAGGAGGAGGGAGAACGAGCGCGCAGAGAGAGAGAGAGAGAGAGAGAGAGAGAGAGAGAGAGAGAGAAAGGGGGGGGCTTACATTTCAACATTTAGGGCCTGCCATATGATAAATTTAGTGCGGGCCGTCGTGCTCCACTCAACCCGCTTAGTCGGTGCGCACCATGAAAAGAAATTTGACTACGCAGTTGAGGCCACGGACACCGTCTGTGATTACTTCCTGAAAATACACTGAAGCGCCAAAGAAACTTGTATGGGCATACGAGCCCGCCCGGTTGGCCGTGCGGTCTAACGCACGGCTTTCCGAGCGGGAAGGAGCGCCTGTTCCCCGGCACGAATCTGCCCGGCGGATTTGTGTCGAGGTCTGGTGAACCGGCCAGGCTGTGGGTGGTTTTTAGGCGGTTTTCCATCTGCCTCGGCGAATGTGGCTTGGTTCCCCTTATTCCGCCTCAGCTATACTATGTCGGCGATTGCTGCGCAAACAGGTTCTCCACGTACGCGTACACCACCATTACTCTACCGTGAAAACATAGGGATTACACTCGTCTGGTGTGAGACGTTCCCTGCGGGGATCCACCGGGGGCCGAACCGCACAATAACCCTGGGTTCGGTGTGGGGCGGTGGAGGGGTTAAGTGGACTGCGGTAGTCGTCGTGGGGTTGTGGACCACTGCAGCTGCGACAGGGTCGGGGCCTCTCCGTCGTTTCTAGGTCCCCGGTTACCATACAATACAAAGGGCATACGTATTGAAATACAGAGATATGTAAACAGGCAGAAAACGGCGCTGCGGTCGGCAACGCCTATGTAAGGCAAAAAGTGTCTGGCGCAGTTGTTAGATCGGTTGCTGCTGCTACAATTGCAGGTTATCAAGACTTAAGCGAGATTGGACGCGGTGTTATAGTCGGCGCATGAGCGATAGGACACAGCATCTCCGAGGTAGCGATGAAGTGGGGATTTTCCCGTACGACCATTTCACGAGTCTACCGTGAACATCAAATCTCCGACATGGCTGCGGCCGGGCAAAGATCCTGTAAGAACGGGACCGACGATGACTGAAGAGAATCGTTCAACGTGACAGAAGAGCAACCCTTCCGCAGACTATTGCAGATTTAAATGCTGGGCCATCAAGTATCAGCGTGCGAACCACACAACCGATTATCATCGACATGGCCTTTCGGAGCCGAAGGCGTGTACCATTCGTAACTGCACGACACAAAGCTTTACGCTTCGCCTGGCCCCGTCAACACCGACATTGGAGTGTTGATGACTGGAAACAGGTCGCCTGGTCGGACGAGTCTCGTTTCAAATTGTATCGAGCGGATGGGCGTGTACGGGTACGGAGACGGAGACAACCTCATGAATCTATAGATCCTGCATGTTAGATGACTGGGAGTTGTGTGATGTCCTTAGGTTAGTTAGGTTTAAGTAGTTCTAAGTTCTAGGGGACTGATGACCATTGATGTTAAGTCCCATAGTGCTCAGACCCATTTTTTTTTTTTTTTTTTTTTTTTTTTTTGCATGTTAGCGGGGACTGTTCAACTTGGTGAACGCTCTGTAATAGTATGGGGCGTGTGCAGTAGGAGTGATATTGGACCTCTGATACTTCTAGATACGACTCTGACTGGTGACACGTACGTAAGCATCCTGTCTGATCACCTTCATTTATTCATGTCCGTTGTGATTCCGACAGACTTGGGCAATTCCAGAAGGACAATGCGACACCCCACACATCCAGAATTGCTACAGAGTGACTCCAGGAACGCTCTTCTGAGTTTAAAAACTTCCGCTGGCCACCAAACTCCCCAGACATGAACATTACTAACCGTATCTTGCATGCCTTGCAACGTGCTGTTCAGAAGAGATATCCACCCCCTCGAACTCTTACGGATTTATGGACAGCCCTGTAAGAATCATGGTGTCAATTCCCTCCAGCACTACTTCAGACATTAGTCGGGTCCATGCCACATTGCTGCGGTACTTCGGGGTGCTCGCGGGGGTCCTACACGAAATTAGGTTGGTGTACCAGGGTCTTTGACTCTTCAGTGTATAAAACGTGGTTTTACGGAATGCAAATTATAAAATTTTAAATTTTACAAAGACAAAAAAGAAGACAGGAAATACTAGTGTTGGAGATTCATATCCCCTCACTTGCGCTTTTCAGAGATGTGGTCGCGGAATGTGTCCTGGAGCCATATATACCTGGCCAGCGCATTCTACTGTTAGTTTATTACGCAGATAACTCACGTCTCGAATGTCATGAGTGGATTCATCTCTCACACAATTTCTCTGATATCTAAGTTTAGTTAGTGTTTTTGCACTGTGTGTGTGTGTGTGTGTGTGTGTGTGTGTGTTTTGATTATCTAGATTAGTGTGTTACAATTTTTCTATGTTAATGCAGTAATGTTGTCTAACTACAGGTTTAACGTGGAGCCTGGAAAAGTAACCAGCTACGATCTATTTTACTTAGTCTATTCACTGGTTTCTATTCTAATTTATCAGTGTATAACTACACTCCTGGAAATGGAAAAAAGAACACATTGACACCGGTGTGTCAGACCCACCATACTTGCTCCGGACACTGCGAGAGGGCTGTACAAGCAATGATCACACGCACGGCACAGCGGACACACCAGGAACCGCGGTGTTGGTCGTCGAATGGCGCTAGCTGCGCAGCATTTGTGCACCGCCGCCGTCAGTGTCAGCCAGTTTGCCGTGGCATACGGAGCTCCATCGCAGTCTTTAACACTGGTAGCATGCCGCGACAGCGTGGACGTGAACCGTATGTGCAGTTGACGGACTTTGAGCGAGGGCGTATAGTGGGCATGCGGGAGGCCGGGTGGACGTACCGCCGAATTGCTCAACACGTGGGGCGTGAGGTCTCCACAGTACATCGATGTTGTCGCCAGTGGTCGGCGGAAGGTGCACGTGCCCGTCGACCTGGGACCGGACCGCAGCGACGCACGGATGCACGCCAAGACCGTAGGATCCTACGCAGTGCCGTAGGGGACCGCACCGCCACTTCCCAGCAAATTAGGGACACTGTTGCTCCTGGGGTATCGGCGAGGACCATTCGCAACTGTCTCCATGAAGCTGGGCTACGGTCCCGCACACCGTTAGGTCGTCTTCCGCTCACGCCCCAACATCGTGCAGCCCGCCTCCAGTGGTGTCGCGACAGGCGTGAATGGAGGGACGAATGGAGACGTGTCGTCTTCAGCGATGAGAGTCGCTTCTGCCTTGGTGCCAATGATGGTCGTATGCGTGTTTGGCGCCGTGCAGGTGAGCGCCACAATCAGGACTGCATACGTCCGAGGCACACAGGGCCAACACCCGGCATCATGGTGTGGGGAGCGATCTCCTACACTGGCCGTACACCACTGGTGATCGTCGAGGGGACACTGAATAGTGCACGGTACATCCAAACCGTCATCGAACCCATCGTTCTACCATTCCTAGACCGGCAAGGGAACTTGCTGTTCCAACAGGACAATGCACGTCCGCATGTAACCCGTGCCACCCAACGTGCTCTAGAAGGTGTAAGTCAACTACCCTGGCCAGCAAGATCTCCGGATCTGTCCCCCATTGAGCATGTTTGGGACTGGATGAAGCGTCGTCTCACGCGGTCTGCACGTCCAGCACGAACGCTGGTCCAACTGAGGCGCCAGGTGGAAATGGCATGGCAAGCCGTTCCACAGGACTACATCCAGCATCTCTACGATCGTCTCCATGGGAGAATAGCAGCCTGCATTGCTGCGAAAGGTGGATATACACTGTACTAGTGCCGACATTGTGCATGCTCTGTTGCCTGTGTCTATGTGCCTGTGGGTCTGTCAGTGTGATCATGTGATGTATCTGACCCCAGGAATGTGTCAATAAAGTTTCCCCTTCCTGGGACAATGAATTCACGGTGTTCTTATTTCAATTTCCAGGAGTGTATTTCATCATTTCGTATAGCGTATGTATTTATTACGTACATTGTATTTTTCATTTGCCTCGTCTTTGCTGTTAGTCTCGGAGGAGCCCGTTGCGCTAGGGTCTTCATGTGAGCTAACCCATTCGTCTCGCTGTCGTCTAACTCGATTTCGATATGGTCTTATTTCTTTACAGATAATGTGTTCAATTTTGGAGTTTAGATCTAAATGTTTGTTTAGTACTTGCCATTTTTCTGTGTCCCCGAGTGCGACAAAAAACGATATAAAAAGAAAGAACTGTTTTATTGTAATTTTAGAGAATTACGTAGACAAAAACCGCTCCAAAGAGGGTGTTGCAGAGAAGTTAATAATATTCGTATGTGTACAGTGGATAGTTATAATTAAAGTGCAGCTCCTCACGGGTGTCCAGTGGGGGCTGTAATTGCTGTGCGGCAAGGAAACTAGGTAGATATGCTAATGCCTTAACACGGAACCGATTTACACTGGATAAAAATAGTTCCAATTTTGACCATATAAAAATATTATGGAAACGGTGCACTGTTTAATTTTTGAAAGACAAAAATATATGCGAAACATGTAGACACAACTACTATGAAGGCAGATATTATGAAATCATGCTAGCAATTTTCAATACCATAATTATTCGCCACAATCATCGAACATCACATGTACAGAATAAAGTAATTTTAATCTTTTTGGATTCCGTACTTCAACAGGTAAAAACGCAATCCTTATAAAATCACTTGGTTGTCTTTCTGTCTGACCGGCTGTTAAAACCTCTTTCTCAACAACGAAACTCACGTCACATATCAAGATTAAATTCTATTGTCAGTGTAACAAATGTAAGCTTCTAAGTCAAAAGATAAAGCCATTTATGATACACATTTTGATACTCGCAAACACGGTCATCAACACCTATACGGACGTCCCATTGGCCTCAAATTGCGAAATTTAGCAAGAAGCAAAGTCTTCTTTTCTCATGTGATATCCGACTACGTACATCCGTTGGTCTGCTAAGACCCGTTTTTCTCAGGAACAGGTGAAAGGGTAGACGTACCACGCTGAAATTTACGTCACACACTAAGGTTTGGAGTAAAAATGTTAAGTTTCTAAATCTATGCAGTCGAAAAAGACACTGTCCTTTACGTCACATATTTTGATACTCGCAGACTCACTCATTTTAACGTATAGGGGGTACCTCCCGATGATCTAGAATCATGAAATTTGGCAAGAAGCAAAGGTTTCACAGTACAATTACACGAAAAAATTATGAAACTTAATTTGTAATTATGCCACACAAAATAAATTTCTTTTGTCATTTGCTATCCGACTTCAAACTTAAAATTAAAACATTCTCGAAAGTCTTGCATTTCCGGGACCGATAGCTTGCCAGCATGAAAGTCAATTCCCTACCGGGTGTTACCGTAATAGCGTGCAAAAATGTAACAGGACATAGAGGATGCCCGACTGAACAGTTTGAGGTAGGGAACCTGGGTCGGAGAAGCAAGCTTAAGTAGGTAATAGGAATAAAATCACACTACTGTGTATTTTTTTGTTTACATTACAGTTAACTGCAAACACCATCACTGACACAATGAGCGTACCATTTGCACCGTATCTTACAAAATATGCAGAAACTGATGGCCATCAACCTCAATGCAAGCATGACATCGGCGAACAAGATTCTGTCGCACCCTGACAAATATCCCTGGTGTGTTTCGAATGACATTACAGGCAGCTACAATTCTGCCGACTAATTCCATCTCCGTATCCACTGGGGCCTCACAGACAAGTGACTTTAGATATCCCCATAGGAAATAAGGGGATACGGGTCAAGTGACATCGCAGCCCATGGAATAGGACCTCCCCTTCCAATCCAGCGACCAGGAAACACAGCACTGAGATGGTTGCAGACATCCACACTGAAGTGAGGCGGGGCACCGTCACGCTGTATCCACATCCTCTCACTAACAGCCAAGGATACGTTCCCAGCAACTCAGAACTCTTTGCACGAACCTCAAGTACAAGTGGCCATCCAGACGGCCAGGTAGACTTCCTAGTAATCAGGCTAGACCTCCTTGTTTCCTTGCAAAGAATGTATATTTAAGTAAACAGAACAGTGCGTGTAAAGTTGTAAGCATGTTAGTTGTAAATAAACTGGAAAACAGTAATGCTAGACAAAGCGGGGGCCTAGTTTACTGCCGGCAGATGTGGCCGAGCGGTTCTAGGCGCTACAGTCTGGAACCCCGCGACCGCTACGGTCGCAGGTTCGAATCCTGCCTCGGGCATGGATGTGTGTGATGTCCTTAGGTTAGTTAGATTTAAGTAGTCCTAAGTTCTAGGGGACTGATGACCTCAGATGTTAAGTTCCATAGTGCTCAGAGCCATTTGAACCCAGTTTACTTCGATTGAAGCTGGCTTCCCCGACTCCAAGTTCCCTGCCTCCGATGGTTCAGTGGAGCATTCTCTATGCCCCGTTGCATTTTTGCACGCTCTTACGGAAACCCCCTGTATATACGTAACTAAGTTAGTCCGATAAAAGCCTCAGAGCGCGTGTCCTACTCGCACCTAGCCAATTTTTTTTAAGTTTTTATTGCATTACTTAGGATTATTCAATTAATTCGCTTCTTTTCATCGTACTTCCACTAGTTACTGCTTTCAAAACTTACCTCACTTTGTAAGACGTGTATATTTCTATTGTCAAACCACAATTTATGAAAGATGTTTATATTTTATTAATAGGATTAAGTAGGAATAATTAATATTTGTCATGTTGGAAATATTGTGGTAGCAGGACGGAATGCCTGCACCAAAGCCCCAAAGTATTGTTGGCAAGAGAGACCGCACATTGATATAATTTTAAAAAAGGCGGGAGAGACCGCTTATGGATACATTTTCTAATGGTAGCAGGGATTGTCTGCACCAGAAAGCATTGTTGGCAGGAGAGACCGCACTTTAGCGTTCGTAGGAAGTCAGTAGTAAGCGAGATGTGAAGCGAGTCGGTAGCAGGTCTGAAGCGAGAGGTTGAGAGGAGCGGTGTGCCTGCCAGCCACCAGCTATGATTTACAAGAGATTATAAACGGATGTACAGAGACATCAGCTAACTATTATCATAAGAGGAACTAATACTATTGAATTATTTTTTTGAGAAACTCAACACTACAGAAGGTATGTTTGCGAAATGCTAGTTGTAAGATTATTGTAAAAAGTAAGTCCCATTTGAACGTTTGTAAAATCATTTCATTTAGAATATAATTAATTTTTGCCAGCAATATTGCATTTCTCATTATAATCCATCCCAAAAACCATCAACGTAAAACTTTGCAAAATTTTATTGTTGTCAAGAAAAAGTTAAACTATGAATTACTTAACGTCAGTCAAATTAATTAAAGAATGTCAGCTTTGCTATTAAAGAATAACGTCAGCTCTGGTAATAAATACAGCCACTTACTATGACAGCCCACCAGCAGCTAATAAAGTATAGTAAAACAGAGTACCGTAAGTATATTCATGTCGCAGTTCGATGTAGCAGTCAGATGGCGATCCAGTAACAGTAAAAAAGGTAAGGAACAGTTTTGGGTTATTGCAGGTAACGACTGAGGGCCACGACGACGACACATTCTATGTTTCGTCGAAATAATCAGAAAATAACTTTTAATAAGCAGCATTTAAATTTGTATGCGAAGATTGAGAAAAAGAATTAATTTCAAAGGGAAGATTTCATCTGTTATTATTAAGCAAGAGACAGAAATCCTAAGGGAAGGTTTCATAGGTTATTGTAGAAGAGAAGGTTGCGTAACAAAAGAGATGTAGTGGAGACGGGAAGGTTTCACTTGTAACAAAAGAGATATAGAGGAGACGGTAAGGTTTCAACTTTTGATATTCACAGTATTTAACACGAATTTGTTTCACGCACTTCTCTGCCTCCTCTCGCGACGAGCTTCGATGGTCTACGATCGGCTCCTACCCTCTACCGGCTACTATCGAATACAGAAAAAGCCAGCGCGCTCAGATTGGAAAACTCGCAGTGTCGATACGGCGGTGCCCAATGCACGTCCTCCTCCCAGAGAATATGGGTCCCTGGCGTGGGAGAGAATGATGACTAGATCGTGTCAGATCAGAGGACGGTGGTGGCGTTTGGCGACAGAGGTGCCGGCGCGCGTGCACCCGCACAGGCCTGGCAGAGGGGCAGGTGTTTGTGGCGCGAGCGCTGGCGCACGCACAGGGCTGCGGGCCCACGGCGCGCGTGGAACGTGCCGCGTGCCTCCTAGACAGGCCTGCGCGGGGCGTGCTCCAGGGCAGGCACAGCGCCGGCAAACACCGTGCCGAGGCAGGGGGCCGACCCCTCGGCGCACAGACTAGCTCCCACTCCTCAGTCTAAACGAATGTACTGTGTTGTTTGGAGCAATATGGACAGGGCCCTCCAACCATCTAGGGATTTTGACGATTTAACATACCAACTGAATAGAATTTGCCGCGATATCCATCACGAGGACATCCAATTACTCTGTCAGTCAATGCCAAATTGAATACCTGCTTTTGTAAGGACCAGAGGTGAATCGACGCTTTGCGTTATTGGCTTGCTCAATTTGTGAAGCTCATTCTCTTAAATAAGTCATCCAATTCTTATGAAATTTTAATCATTTGCTTGTCTGTGCATATACATCACACCTACCAGTTTCCGTTCCATTCGGGTAATTCCTTCGCAGCGCGTCTTTTTTTTGTGTATATTTTAGTCCAGACTTGGTCTCCCTGTCTCCCTCAACGACTTTTACCTCGTACCCCATAATGCCTTTGAGTACAAGATAAAGTACCGGGTGATCAAAAAGTCAATATAAATTTGAAAACTGAATAAATCACGAAATAATGTAGATAGAGAGGTACAAATTGACACATGCTTGGAATGACATGGGGTTTTATTAGAACCAAAAAAATACAAAAGTTCAAAAAATGTCCGACAGATGGCGCCTCACCTGATCAGAACAGCAATAATTAGCATAAAAAAGTAAGACAAAGCAAAGATGATGTTCTTTACAGGAAATTCTCAATAAGTCCACAATCATTCCTCAACAATAGCTGTAGTCGAGGAATAATGTTGTGAACAGCACTGTAAAGCATGTCCGGAGTTATGGTGAGGCATTGGCGTCGGATGTTGTCTTTCAGCATCCCTAGAGATGTCGGTCGATCACGATACACTTGCGACTTCAGTTAACCCCAAAGCCAATAATCAATCGCACGGACTGAGGTCTGGGGACCTTGGAGGCCAAGCATGACGGAAGTGGCGGCTGAGCACACAATCATCACCAAACGAAGCGCGCAAGAGATCTTTCACGCGTATAGCAATATGGGCTGTTTTTTTTTGTTCTAATAAAACCCATGTCATTCCAAGCATGTGTGTCAATTTTACCTCTCGATCTACATTATTCCGTGGTTTATTAAGTTTTCAAATTTATACTGACTTTTTGATCACCCAGTATCTCTTCATGCCTCAGAATGTCTCCTGTCATCCTATCAGCTCTTTTAGTCAAGTTGTGCCACAGCACTGTCTTTCCTTCAGTTCGATGCAGTACCTACTCGTTGGTTATTCGGTCAAGCCATCTAATTTTCATCATTCTTCCAAACCAAAAACTTCTGTTCTCTACTTGTCAGAACTGTTTATCATCCACGTTTCAGTTCAGTGCAAGGCTAGAATCCAGACTAATACCTTCAGAAAAGCCTTCTTAATATTTAAATTAGTATTCGATGATAAAACGTTTCTCTTTTTCAGAATCGCTCTTCTTCTTATGGCCAATTTGTGTTTTATATCCTCTCTACTTCGGTCATCTTCATGTTGCTACCAACATAGCAAAAATACTTTTCGTGTCTCATTTCCTAATCTACATCCCACAGCACTGCCCCGTTCATTTCAACTGCACTCCACTACCCTCGTTCAACTTTTGTTGTCTTACAACCTTTTTTCAAATCATTATTCATTCCGTTCAACTGATTTTCCAAGTCGTTTGCCGTCTGTGACAGAATTACAATGTTTTCCGCAAATATTGAAGTTATTTTTTCGTGTAGTTTGATTTCCTTATTAAATTTCTTCTCAATTTCCTTCACAGCTGCACAATGTACAGACTGAGTTACATGAGAAACAGGCTACAAACCCTGTCTCACTCCATTTTCCACGACTGTCACTTTTTCACTTCCTTCGGCTCTTGTAACTGCCGTCTGGTAGCCAACGGACTTCTCACGTTGGATACAGCGGTTCTCGCATCATCACCGAGCCTAAGCAACGCCTGGCCCGTTTAATACTTGGCTGGGTGACCCCGTGAGAACCATGAGAAGACTGGACGTCGTTGGCTCAAAGATACACAAGTCCCCAAAGTGGCATCCAGTTCATCCAGACCGTTGCCTCGTACGATATTATTATATCGCAATCTGGTTCCGTACTAGACGTAGATAACCTTCCGCTTCCTGCATTTTCTCTTTGACAACATCCGAATTTCAGAGAGTGTACATTGCCATGGATTGCGACAAGGTAATCCATTGGTGCCAATAGTATTCAAGTATTCAACTTGGCCTTGGGAAAAGTAATCCGTGACTCACGTCGAATAAGAAAAAATGGAGATGGGAGCATACTCAGTCTGTGATGCTGTGATTCTTGGCGACAATCTGGAGCAAGTACTTGCTGACACGTCCCGATTTCTCTACAGTGCGAAGAAAATTCGACTGAAGGTAAATGATGACGAAACAAAATATCTCGTCGTACCAAGATGTCAAGCTCTCTTTTCTTGCATTGTTGTTAACGGGGATACCTTTGAATGAGTTCAATAATTCAAGTACCTAGGAGCCACACTGACTAATGATAGTGAAGTAACGAAAGAAATGCACCAACGAATAATAAACGCTAATTGCACGTCTTTTAGCCTGAACAATTTATTCAGGCCACGTCTAAGATCACAAAAGAATAAGATCCAGCTGTACTAGTACGGCCGGTACTTTTATACGGTTGTGAAACCTGGGCGGCATCAGAAAGACTCAAGAAGCAACCTCTGCCTTCAAAAGGAAGATACTTCTGAAGATATATGGACCGTCCATGATACCATGGAAGGTAAATGGGAGAGGAGAACGAAAGAAAACCGGTTTGGAAAGCCAACCATCGGCGGAATATTAGGGCAGAAGAGGCTACAGTGGTTAGGCAATACCTTTCGAGCTGATGGATTCCTCCCTAACCAAGTCTTCCAGTCTCAACCTGCTAGAAACGCCCAAGGGGACATGCAAGAACGCGTTGGAAAGATTAAATACTAACAGTTCTTAAACGAGTAGAACCGACAGCGGTGGAAGATGAATAGGTATCTCCTCCGTTGTGACTGATGTGTGTTCCTTTATAATCTTTTTAGTGTGCTCTTATTTTTCCTCTGTAATGTTGTTTTTGATTTGCTTTTGTTTTCTGTAGTAGGCCTTAAAGGCCCATTAAAGCAATAAATAATAGTGGTGGTAATGTATATCGCCTTACCTCGTGCATGTACTATTACATCACCAGAATCAGAACTGAAAATGAACAACGTGTTAACATGAAAACCGTTTAATGCTACATCCTTTCTCACACGGCAGTGTTACGCAGTCAGGTAGATCTTTTGAAACTCTCTGAGAGATTAAAACTCTGTAGTGGACCAGGACTCTTTCTGGGACCTTAGCCTTTCGCGGCCAAGTGCTGTACCGGCTGAGCTATGCAAGAAGGACCGATGACCCGTCTGCACAGCCTTACTTCCTCCAGTATCTCCTCTCCTACCTTCGCAAGTTCACTGAAGTTGCGGGACTATCATCCCCGAAAGGAAGGATATGGCGGAGACATAGCTCGTCCCGCAGGCTATGAGGAGAACTTCTGTAAAGTTTGGAAGGTAGTAGAAGAGGTACTGCTGTAAACAAGGCGTGAGGGCGGGTCGGGAATCGTGCTTGGATATTTACGTCAGTAGAGCACTTGCCCGCGAAAGGCAAACGTCCCAGATTGCGTCCAGGTCCGATGCCAAGAATTTTCAGATCGGCGAACACTCCGCCGAAAATTCGTTCTGGAAATGTGGATCTTTTGTTTAGAAGGAAACACAAATACTAACAAAGTACAGTTATCACTGTCTTTTTTCTGCGGGCAATACGTGAACAATAAACATAAACTACATTTAGACTACACGGAATCAGACATAGATATATACACAGCAATAAGAGATGAAGAACAATGGGCACAATTAAACGAATTGACGAACAGTATTTCAAAAACAACACATGAAGAATACCTACGGACACGACATAACAGACATGCCTAAGTCAACGCAAAAACACACACTATTGGGTGGACAGCGATACCCACAGTGACAGCGAAAACAGTGACAATGAAGAGGAATAGGAGGAGGAAGACGAGATGTGACAGTAAAAGCATAAGATGCTGGGGATCTAGCCAGGAAATCACCACATACTGTACACGGATGGGCACCTAAAGTTAATACATAGAATTAGTAATAAATAGGATTAGCAATACTATTTCTCTACCAATTATGGCGCGCACGCGTGTGTGTGTGTGTGTGTGTGTGTGTGTGTGTGTGTGAGACTGGCGGTCAACAGCTCGAAGAAAACATTCCGAGATATTCACTGTCAGTGACAATCGGTGATGGTACTAACAAATCTTTCCTCTATCCTATCATCGTTTTATATTCTTCTTAAAAAATTATTTATATTTCAACCTTAAATTTTATTTTGGAAAGTATTATTCTTTGTAAATGTTGTAGATGAAAAACGAAACTTTTAAGGTGTACGACCTGTTTTAAAACATCAGGTAACAGGTCCATAATTTGGCAATAAATAAATATAGTGTTTGCTGCTGTCGCCAATATCAAACCCAGTTTGCCAAGTTTTGGGTTTAGAGACCAAAACTTTACGATTCCACGTATCTGTCGAGGTTGTATACTTTATTAATCAGTAATATCAACGGTGAACAATTATTGCCACTTCGAAAAAATTTCGAAAGGCGCGGAAGGAGGAACAGTTAGTTTCCTTAGTTAAGTAAAACAAAGTTACGTGACTTAAGAGGCAATGTATGCTGGCGGTAAAAATCCTGTTCCGCGTATGCGAAAGCTCACTTCAAAGACAGTGCTACCGTGTGTAGTTAATAATTTCTCCATGTATCATGCAGAAGAGCTTACTCCCCTACTGACAGCACTTTATAGTAGGTCGCTGGAGCAATGAAGGATACACAGCGCTTGGAGAACAAATACAGTAAGAGTCGTAGGACAGATGCACATAATTATAACGAAATATAGCCGTCTTCAATTAGTTACAGAATTATGGAACATCTTTTATGCACACGTCCTACAACGTTTTTGGAGAAGGAAAATCACCACTATAAAAATCAACATGGATTCTGCAAACAGAGATCTTGCCAAACTCAGCTGTCTCTGAGCTGTCCATGAGATGCATAGTGACGTAGACATCAGTGCTGAGGTTGACGTGTTCCTATGCTTTAGAAAAGCGTTTGACACTGTCCCTCCGAGCCGTTGAGTGAAAAAAACGAGTTTACTGGGTATCCGGGCAAATTTTAGACTGGATTGAAGACCTCCTTGCAGACAGAACTCAACGTGTCACCCTTAAGGGAACAATATCGACAGGGATAATTCGAGGAGTAATCCATAGAAGTATCACAGTATGGTTACTGCTTACAGTATGTATAAAACATGTAATAGAAAATGTCGAAATCTCCAGAAGTCTATTTGGAGATGATGCGGTTGTGTAAAAGAAGGCAGCAAAGTCAGAAGACGGTACTGTTGATAACATATTACTGGAAACAGTATCTATCGTAAAATATCTAGGAGTAACCATACGGAGCAACCACATAAAACAAATAGCAGGAAGAGCTGACGCCAGACAGGCTAATAAGAATCCTAAGGAAATGTAAGTGGTTTACAGAACACTTGTTCGGCCGATTCTTGACTACTGTTCAAGAGTCTGGGACCGTTACCACATAAGACTGATAGAAGAGATAAAAGATTCAACCAAGAGCGGCGCGTTTCGTTGCCGGATCGTTTAGTCGGCGCGACAGCGTTACGTAGATGGTCAACGAACTTCTGTGGCAGATGTTACAAGAGAGACTTGACTGCAGTGGAGATGCAGTCAAATCTTCGGAGGAAGCACTTGAGAATTCACGACACCCAGAAACATATGACCCCAGTATGCCAATATCGATTATTTCTGAGAGATGGATATTATGCCGGAAGATGGCATAATGAATTGCCGAAACTAGAAGCAAAAATAAAGTAAAATCTCAATTGCACTGCTGTTTAGCGAATTTCCTTGTTAAATATTTGACCAGCCGCTGTTCCAGGTCCACAATGCATTAACAGAGACGTAGTACTGCCACCCACATAAAAAGCACAAAATGACCACGACGAGAAAATTCGAGAAGTTGCGAGGTAATATGGAGGCTTAAAGACAGTCATTCACCCCACGCGCCATTCGCGAATGGAGCAGGGGGGGGATCAGTCAGTGGTACCAGAAGTGCTCTTGGGTGCCGAGAAGTCCCCATACCCCCTAGTATCGAATGCTAACTGATTTGATTTGTTTCGGCTCAAGTACCAGGTGATCAAAAAGACAGTATAAATTTGAAAACAGAATAAATCACGCAATAATGTAGATAGAGAGGTAAAAATTAACGCACATGCTTGGAATGACATGGGGTTTTATTAAAATAAAAAAAAAGTTCACAAAATGTCCCACAGATGGCGCTGGACAGCAAAACATCAGTGACTGCGCATGACAATCGTGTATAAAAGGAGCTGTAATGAGAGAGACAATCAGATGCGCCAGCAGTCGCAGCATGTTGACGGTACCTGAAAAGGCGCTTTTAGTGAAGCTGTATTATCAGAATGGGGAATGTGCTAGTTCAGCGTTACGATCCTGTCGCCATAGGAAGGGGATTCGAACGGGTAAAGGTCCGTTGACAAATGAAGCTGTGGCGAGAATGATTTCGAAGTTCGAATCCACGGGTTGTTTAGACGATAGACCCCGTAGTGGCCGACCGAGCACAAGTTGTAATGCTGCTGAGACAGTTCAGGAAGAAATGGAGACTGTAATGGGTTCGTCTATGCACGGGGAAGTCAGCGCTCGTGCAGTCGCACGTCGCACCGGCATTCCATACACTACTGTTTGGTTGGCACTGAGGCGTACCCTCCGATGCTATCCGTACAAAATCCATCGGCATCATGAACTGTTACCTGGCGATTTAGTGAAGCGGAGGGCATTTACAGTGTGGGCGTTTCAAAAGATGGCGGAAGATGACGATTGGTTGAGTAACGTGTTGTGGACTGACGAAGCTCATTTCACGCTCCGAGGGTCTGTCAACGCCCAAAACTGCAGAATTTGGGCTACCGAAAATCTTAGAACTGTCGTGGAAACTCCATTGCACGACGAGAAAGTCACGGTATGGGTTGGATTTACCACATCTACCGTTATCGGGCCTTTTTTTTTTCGAGGAAATGCGTGATTCTGGTTTTGTAACTGCTACCGTGACGAGTGAGAGGTACGCCGATATGTTAAAGGATCGCATCATCCCCAGCCTGGCTGATAAACATCTGCTGGAACGTACGATGTTTATGCAGGATGGCTCTCCACCCCATATTGTTAGACGCGTGAAAGATCTGTTGCGCGCGTCGTTTGGTGATGATCGTGTGCTCAGCCGCCACTTTCGTCATGCTTGGCCTCCCAGGTCCGCAGACCTCAGTCCGTGCGATTATTGGCTTTGGGGTTACCTGAAGTCGCAAGTGTATCGTGATCGACCGACATCTCTAGGGATGCTGAAAGACAACATCCGACGCCAATGCCTCACCATAACTCCGGACATGCTTTACAGTGCTGTTCACAACATTATTCCTCGACTACAGCTATTGTTGAGGAATAATGGTGGACATACTAAGCATTTCCTGTAAAGAACGTCATCTTTGCTTTGTCTTACTTTGTTATGCTAATTATTGCTATTCTGATCAGATGAAGCGCCATCTGTCGGACATTTTTTGAACTTTTGTATTTTTTTGGTTCTAATAAAACCCCATGTCATTCCAAGCATGTGAGTCAATTTTTACCTCTCTATCTACATTATTCCGTGATTTATTCAGTTTTCAAATTTATACAGACTTTTTGATCACCCGGTGCATACTTATGTATGAAGTGTCCAGTATGCCGATATCGTCCTCCTCATGCTATACACAAATTTCCGTTAGCTTCAATGTTCTTCTTGCCATATTTTTGAGCATGTCCAGTGTTATAGTGCGAAGTGCATCCTCGACAGCATATCGCAGTACTTCGTTTTCTCATGTGATCTCTCACTGTTGTCGTCGGGATATCGACTTCCGAAGCACGTCTACGAGTCGACCTCACAGGAGATTGTTGAATCGAAGCAAAGATTCCGCTGCATTTTCCTTCTCGCGTCTTCTTCCTTCCACTCCGCTGCCCGTCTTTAACACCACCAAAAGCAAAAGCATATCTTTCCCAATCTAGAAACGTTGCCTACCGCGGTGGAGCCTCTTTATGTCTTTCCTGGAATGCTCCCACAATCTGTCTCACTGTCTGCTGTGTGTGTTGTCGTTCTTGCACCCACACATTTATCACTAAGCGCTCCTAAATAGTGTAACTATGACCGCTCACGTCTGCCGTGGCTACAAATTAAAATTCGACTGCGGAAACATGTGAGAATGAATTCCAATAATTGATAAGAATTAACACAGCTACCAAATAGCATAACAACATTTGGTGCCAAACAAGGGTTACAGGGTACGGGGGCTTCTCGCCGACCCTGTAGACGTAGATTTACATGCAAGTACAACTGCGTCACGTCACGTAAGATGCAATGTATGCTGGCGATAAAAATTGCGTTCCGCCCATGTGTAAGGTGCGTCAGTAGATACTGCTCCTGTATGGAAATGGTGCCCACCCCTCACTAGGACCACGTCCGTGCGTGATATTAACCACCCACTTGTACACGGAGGAGAGGAGCCTCGAGTGAGACTGCAAGGGAGACAGAACAGCGGCTGCGCGCGCAGCCGTGTTATCGGGACAGCCGGCGTGTGGTGTTTCCCTTGGCGGCGTCCCGCGCGCTATCTGGCCCGCCAGTCGCGGCAGCTCCCGCCGCGAGCAAACAAGTCCGCCCTCATCGCGGGCGGCGGGATTTGCGCGAGCCACTGGCGCGAGGCGCCGATAACGTATCACCAGGGCGGCCGGCCGCGGCAACTCAGACGAACCTCACAGCAGCCACCCGCACCCCTACACTGCCCGACAGACAGTACGACCTGTCAAGGCCGGCAATCTCTCCGCGTACAGGTTACAGAAATAACGCCAATATTAAAGCAACGCAACAGAGCATCCTAATATGCTGTAGGAGTACCTAATTATCCCCTGGGGAGCAAAATTTTTGTTGAGAGGTAAAAACAAAATTGGTCTGACTACTGATTAATCAAGAGTAAATCACTGTTCGTCAAATTTTTTGCTCAAGAGCAAATACCAATATCATGGGGTGGCATATCGGGCCACATACCTACTGATCTTATTATTAACTAGCCTTCCTCTTGCGACTTCCTCTCTGCTCCCACTCCCATGCCCTCCTCCCCCTCTCTCACTGTGTCTGTCCCATGTCCCCCCTCTCTTTGTCCCTCTCCCCCCTCTCTCTGTCCCTCTTCCCTCTCCTCTAGACCCCCTCCCCTCCCTCCTCTCTCTACATCTACATCTACATCCATACTCCGCAATCCACCATACGCTGCGTCGCGGAGGGTACCTCGTACCACAAGTATCATCTTCTCTCCCTGTTCCACACCCAAACAGAACGAGGGAAAAATGACTGCCCTAATCTCTCATATCTTATCTTCGTGGTCTTTCCGCGAAATGTAAGTTGGCGTCAGACCTACAGTCAGCCTCAAATGCTGGTTCGCTAAATTTCCTCAGTAGCGATTCACGAAAAGAACGCCTCCTTTCCTCCAGAGACTCCCACCCGAGTTCCTGAAGCATTCCCGTAACACTCGCGTGATGATCAAACCTACCAGTAACAAATCTAGCAGCCCGCCTCTGAATAGCTTCTATGTCCTCTCTCAATCCGACCTGATAGGGATCCCAAACGCTCGAGCAGTACTCAAGAATAGGTCGTAGTAGTGTTTTATAAGCGGTCTCCTTTACAGATGAACCACATCTTCCCAAAATTCTACCAATGAACCGAAGACGACTACCCGCCTTCCCCAAAACTGCCATTACATGCTTGTCCCACTTCATAACGCTCTGCAATGTTACGCCAAAATATTTAATCAGCGTGACTGTGTCAAGCGCTACACTACTAATGGGGTATTCAAATATTAAGGGATTCTTTTTCCTATTCATCTGCATTAATTTACATTTATCTATATTTAGAGTTAGCTGCCATTCTTTACACCAATCACACATCCTGTCCAAGTCATCTTGTATCCTCCTATAGTCACTCAACGACGACACTTTCCATACACCACAGCATCATCAGCAAACAGCCGCACATTGCTATCCACCCTATCCAAAAGATCATTTATGTAGATAGAAAACAACAGCGGACCTACCACACTTCCCTGGGGCACTCCAGATGATACCCTCACCTCCGATGGACACTCACCATCGAGGACAACGTACTGGGTTCTATTACTCCCTTGCCCTCTCTACCAACCCCTCCTCCTCTCTCTCGGTCATCTCTGTCTGTGCATCTTCCCCCCCCCCCCCCCACAACCAACTCTCTCAGCCCAGACGTGCCCATCCACATATGCAACTCCTCAAGACAGACCGATACTAATCCAACACAACACACCTGTCACGCAGGGCAGCATACATGTTGGGGGCTGCAAAACTGTTTCTTGTCCTTGACATATAGACTGCCCTGCAAAGCATGTCAATGAGGCAGGCCAATACCATTCCCACACAATATGCCTGTCATGCCTGACAGCCGTATCTCCATTCCCATTGGAGCTAAGAGGTTATAGACCCAACAACATTGATACTCGTGAGGTTTGTTGTTTGTGTGCTAAATTTGGATGAAACCGCTCCTGGGGTTTAGACTAGCAATAAGAATGGCATGATAAGTTGGCCACCAACCTCCAAATACAAGTCGTTAAAATTGCAGCCACTATCAGTGAACTCAGAACTGACACTGTAGTTTCCCGGTGAAGTGTTAAGTTGTCTATGTGAGTGGATGAGTAATCAAACAACAAAAACAACAACAACTGTACTTACATTTAAATGCATTACGAAACATGAGACACAATCATAAATCTTCACTAAATTGTCATTTTTCTTATACAGCATTAATTTAATTTCATATTCCTTGCTTCAGATATGTTCAACTTTTGAAGATAACCATCTCTATAATCTGCATTCACGAATCCATGTTACTTTCATTTGAAGTTTATACCATAGTAACTGATTGGTACACCATTTTTGAATTCATGGTGGGATGATAAAGCAACCAGTGATAAATGATTTGAAGAAACAAACAGTCTTGGCTACAAAACAGGCTTCATTATTTTATATTTTGCCAATAACATGTTTCGCCTTCTTTAAGGTATCCTCAGAATGGCTGGCACAACAGGTGTTAAACACACGGATGCCATCCATGGAAATGTCTTAGCAGGCAACACCGTTGTCAGTATTTTACATCAGGACACCACGCAATATTCTTAAAATACTGACAACGGTGTTGGCTTGCAAAGATATCTGCACAGAAGGCAGCTTATGTGTTTAACACCTTTTCTGCCAGCCAATCTGAAGATTCCTTTAAGCAGGCGAAACGCATTGTTGGCAAAATATAAAATAATACCGTAAAGCCTTTTTTGAAGCCGAGACTGTTTATTTCTTCAAAAAATGACTGGTTCAAATTGCTCCCGTCTATGAACTATCAATACTAGAAGACAAACAATAAAACATTCCGTCTCTAATATCCTCGAACCCCGCACTACTTACCGCCCTGCCCCCTGAGGTAAGCGACCAACTTTATTTACCTCACGGCCGACGTCACCCACGTCAATTAATACAAGTTCATCTTAAAATTTTAGTCTCTTTCAAGTATTTATGCTTGTTATTGAGTAAGAAAACTACTCTCAAGAAGTTCGTAATGTTAGCTGAAGTTTTTAGATTCGGCTGTTGGTTGCTAGACGCGTATTGCTATAAAATACGCCCGAAAACCGCAGGCCGCACAAATACATACCTGATTCGGGCCGCAGTTTGTCGACCACTGCTCTCAATCATTTTAACAACAAATAGCCCTTCACGACTTGTTTTTGCGGCTCCACCTATTCCTGGTGGTTTCTACATTATCACAGGTAAAATAAAGAAAATTATCCGTAATGAATACAGGAAATGTGTGCTCGTCTTGAGAAGATCCCTTAGGACATCTGAACAGGGAAACACACAAACTCAGATTTTAATGCATTCAATATTAATATCCACGTCTATGGGTGAGAGATAGTGATTACTATATTGACTCGTTAGAACTGTGTGCTTTCACCACACTTTAGAGTTCGCATAACAGCAATGCATTAGAGATTCACTGTTCTCATCGTTAGACGATTAATGTTCAGATACATCAACCCCTCTACAACACGCACAGATAACTGGTTAGACGTTAACTACGATGCAAACGCGAGTTGTAATTGAACTTGTAAATGGGACACCAGTGAACGATTCTAAATTACGACGAAGGCCTTTTGCCCAAAATATTTCACATTATGGAGGTTGCTATGTTTTTAGTAGTTCTGTAGAGATGATTTCCACATCGACGGCCTTGAGAGCCTTGAATCTCGACTTGCGTCGTTCTATAGTACGAACACTGTCATATAGTGTCTTGAATGCTCCTGGAGTGGTCTTTGAGGAAGGGTGGCATCCCCAAGGGAGCTGCTTTGATATGCAGCAATTTAAAATAGACTGGAAATCCTTTGCAGTAAAGTAACGAAAACCGGCGCACTGGAAACCAAAGACACGTTAACCCACAATACGGCACTACAGCTACTCATGAGTTAAACAACGGGCCAGGCCCTGTGACTGCTTACAAATCTGAAACCATGGATAACAAGACACATTACGAATCAACGCGGGGAAAAAGGCTCCCTTGTGTCAAGTACTAAGGTTTACTGTTAACACAGAAATCACATTTTTACGTGGGAAGCGTGTAGGTGGTTCCTGGGAGGAACGGGAAACGCACTTTAAAACACTTGTAAGCTTTCTATACAGTGAATCACTAACGTCCAACGTGACCAGCATTAACAGTGCTGAACATCACATTCGCCAGTGTGAGCCCACGCAGTTAGGAAAGCTATCGACCGCCTCCCAAATTTCGCCAGATTCAAATAACTCCCAAAACTGGTCACAAATTTTGGCTTTAACAGCGGAATGAGTAACATTTGACTCAAATGCGAGCATTCACAATGGGTCCTCTTTTTCCGCCGGCCGGTGTGGCCGTGCGGTTCTAGACGCTTCAGTCTGGAACCGCGTGACCTCTACGGTCGCAGGTTCCAATCCTGCCTCGGGCATGGATGTGTGTGATGTCCTTAGGTTAGTTAGGTTTAAGTAGTTCTAAGTTCTAGGGGACTGATGACCACAGATTTTAAGTCCCATAGTGCTCAGAGCCATTTGAACCATTTTTGAACCTCTTTTTCCTATTCTCTAGTAAGTGCTGCGTCTTGATAGCATCTCACACAGTATCAGTTTCCTATCGTAACGCTGCTGACGTCAAAATGGTTCAAATGGCTCAGAGTACTATGGGACTCAACATCTGAGGTCATCAATCCCCTAGACCTAGAACTACTTAAACCTAACTAACCTAAGGACATCACACGCATCCATGCCCGAGGCAGGATTCGAACCTGCGACCGTAGCGGTCGCGCGGTTCCAGACTGAAACGCCTAGAACCGCTCGGCCACCACGGTCGGCTGCTGACGTCACTAGAAAGTCTTACCGTTCAAGTAAGCCGACTACAAAATTCAGCGTACCTCACTAATTGCCCATTCAGCCCACTATTACAGAAAACCAGCCCTTCCGGTCACGGCTGCAGACAAGAGCAAGCAATCGTCGCTCGCCACTGTGCATGGGCACCCTGTGGACGCCAGCTGTTGCTTCACTGAGAGCTATGAGCACGTCGCACGGCATGGCTATCGATCGAGCCACACTCAAATGAGCGTAAAAACACATGCCCCAATTAACTGGTTAATTGCCGTTCCGAGCACTCGTTCTTCCAGGTTCGCTTAATGATATGCTTTAATATTACGTCCTTAGGGGAAAAAAAAACACTCGTAATGAGTAGTACGCTAAAATTAGAGAATTTCGGATATGAATTCGTTCTTTCACGAACAGAATAAGAAGAAGAAAAAAATAATCGTGACGCGGTATACGCCGCCTGCCAAATACTAGATGGTGGGTTGCATAGTGCGGGTATGTAGGACAATCGACGGCAAACGTTAGATTTTAAAATCAATAGTATCAACCTGCTTTTCAATAGAACAACGATTTTATTACATGAAAACTCTGTAATTACATGTCATTTTACTACACATACGATTTAAACATAACAGCACACGGATGATTTTCTCTCGCTCGAACACAATTTTCATGTTGATGTGGTCTTCAGTCCTGAGACTGGTTTGATGCAGCTCTCCATGCTAATCTATTCCGTGCAAGCTCCTTCATCTCCCAGTACCTACTGCAACCTACATCCTTCTGAATCTGCTTAGTGTATTCATCTCTTGGTCTCCCTATACGATTTTTACCCTCCACGCTGCCCTCCAATGTTAAATTTGTGATCCCTTGATGCCTTCTTCTAGTCAAGTTGTGCCACGAACTTCTCTTTTCCCCAATTCTATTCAATACCTCCTCATTAGTTACGTGCTCTACCCACCTAGTCTTCAACATTCTTCTGTAGCACCACATTTCGAAAGCTTCTATTCTCTTCTTGTCCAAACTATTGATTGTCCATGTTTCACTTCCATACATGGCTACACTCCATACAAATACTTTCAGAAACGACTACCTGACACTTAAATCTACACTCGATGTTAACAAATTTCTCTTCTTCAGAAACGCTTTCCTTGCCATTGCCAGTCTACATTTTATATCCTCTGTACTTCGACCATCATCAGTTATTTTGCTCCCCAAATAATAAAACTCCTTTACTACTTTAAGTGTCTCATTTCCTAATCTAATTCCCTCACCAACACCCGACTTAATTCGACGACATTCCGTTATCCTTGTTTTGCTTTTTCTGATGTTCATCTTATATCCTCCTTTCAAGACACTGTCCATTCCATTCAACTGCTCTTCCAAGTCCTTTGCTGTCTCTGACAGAATTACAATGTCATCGGCGAGCCTCAAAGTTTTTATTTCTTCTACATGGATTTTAATACCTACTCCAATTTTCTTTTGTTTCCTTTACTGCTTGCTCAATAAACAGATTGAATAACATCGGGGAGAGGTTACAACCTTGTCTCACTCCCTTTCCCAACCACTGCTTCCCTTTCACGCCCCTCGACTCTTATAACTGCCATCTGGTTCCTGTACAAATTGTAAATAGCCTTTCGCTCCCTGTATTTTACCCCTGCCACCTTTAGAATTTGAAAGAGAGTATTCCAGTCAACATTGGCAAAAGCTTTCTCTAAGTCTACTAATGCTAAAAACGTAAGTTTGCCTTTCCTTAATCTTTCTTCTAAGATAACTCGTAAGGTCAGTATTGCCTCACGTGTTCCAACATTTCTACGGAATCCAAACTGATCTTCCCCGAGATCGGCTTCTACCAGTTTTTCCATTCGTCTGTAAAGAATTCGCGTTAGTATTTTGCAGCTGTGACTTATTAAACTGATAGTTCGGTAATTATCACAGCTGTCAACACCTGCTTTCTTTGGGATTGGAATTATTATATTCTTCTTGAAGTCTGAGGGTATTTTGCCTGTCTCATACATCTTGCTCAGCAGATGGTAGTGTTTTGTCAGGACTGGCTCTCCCAAGGCCGTCAGTAGTTCTAATGGAATGTTGTCTACTCCCGGGGTCTTGTTTCGACTCAGGTCTTTAAGTGCTCTGTCAAACTCTTCACGCAGTATCGTATCTCCCATTTCATCTTCGTCTACATCCTCTTCCATTTCCATAATATTGTTCTCAAGTACATCGCCCTTGTATAGACCCTCTATATACTCCTTCCACCTTTCTGCTTTCCCTTCTTTACTTAGAACTGGGTTGCCATCTGAGCTCTTGATATTCATACAAGTGGCTCTATTTTCTCCTTAGGTCTCTTTAATTTTCCTGTAGGCAGTATCTATCTTACCCCTACTGAGATAGCCTCCACATCCTTACATTTGTCCTCTAGCCATCCCTGCTTAGCCATTTTGCACTTCCTGTCGATCTCATTTTTGAGACGTTTGTATTCCTTTCTGCCTGCTTTATTTACTGCATTTTTATATTTTCTCCTTTCATCAATTAAATTCAATATTTGTTCTGTTACGCAAGGATTTCGAGTAGCACTCGTCTTTTTACCTACTTGATCCTCTGCTGCCTTCACTACTACATCCCTTAGAGCTACCCATTCGTCTTCTACTGTATTTCTTTCCCCCATTCCTGTCAATTGTTCCCTTATGCTCTCCCTGAAACTCTGTACAACCTCTGGTTTAGTCAGTTTATCCAGGTCCCATCTCCTTAAATTCCCACCTTTTTGCAATTTCTTCAGTTTTAATCTACAGTTCATAACCAATAGATTGTGGTCAGAGTCCACATCTGCCCCTGGAAATGTCCTACAATTTAAAACCTGGTTCCTAAATCTCTGTCTTACCATTATATAATCTGATACCTTTTAGTATCTCCAGGATTCTTCCATGTATACAACCTTCTTTTATGATTCTTGAACCAAGTGTTAGCTATGATTAAGTTATGCTCTGTGCAAAATTCTAACGGACGGCTTTCAGTTTCATTTCTTAGTCCCAATCCATATTCACCTACTATGTTTCCTTCTCTCCCTTTTCCTACTGTCGAATTCCAGTCACCCATGACTATTAAATTTTCGTCTCCCTTCACTATCCGATTAATTTCTTTTATCTCATCATACATTTCTTCAATTTCTTCATCTGCAGAGCTAGTTGGCATATAAACTTGTACTACTGTAGTAGGCATGGGCTTCGTGTCTATCTTGGCCACTATAATACGTTCGCTATGCTGTTTGTAGTAGCTTACCCACACTCCTATCTTTTTATTCATTATTAAACCTACTCCTGCATAACCCTATTTGATTTTGTATTTATAACCCTGTATTCACCTGACCAGAAGTCTTGTTCCTCCTGCCACCGGACTTCACTAATTCCCACTATATCCAACTTTAACCTATCCATTTCCCTTTTTAAATTTTCTAACCTACCTGCCCGATTAAGGGATCTGACATTCCACGCTCCGATCCGTAGAATGCCAGTTTTCTTTCTCCTGATAACGACGTCCTCTTGAGTAGTCCCCGCCCGGAGACCCGAGTGGGGGACTATTTTACCTCCGGAATATTTTACCCAAGAGGACGCCATCATCATTTAACCATACAGTAAAGCCGCATGCCCTCGGGAAAAATTACGGCCATAGTTTCGACTTGCTTTCAACCGTTCACAGTACCAGCACAGCAAGTCCGTTTTGGTTAATGTTACAAGGCCAGATCAGTCAATCATCCAGACTGTTGCCCCTGCAACTACTGAAAAGGCTGCTGCCCCTCTTCAGGAACCACACGTTTGTCTGGCCTCTCAACAGATACCCCTCCGTTGTGGTTGCACCTACGGTACGGCTATCTGTATCGCTGAGGCACGCAAGCCTCCCCACCAAAGGCAAGGTCCATGGTTCATGGGGGGGACAATTTTCATGGCTTTGCTGAAAATCCCGGTATAAACGTTCCGACACTTCATACTCAACCTTTCTTACTTTCTTGTTGATTGCCTCCCTCAGTCCGGATTAAGTGCGGTCTTTGCGAATGTAGATATGTTATCTGCGGAACCTGCGCAAAGTAGAATCGCAACTGATCAGATCAAGGGGCCCTGGGATATCGACAAAATGTGAAATTACACTTCCTGGAAACATGCAACGAACCACAGCTGTTGACACCATTAGAGTGTCTGGAACCGCTTCATCCTGTTCGAGAAAACATTTCGTATGTTGAGTATACGTTGTTTTATTAGCTGTGAACGCGAGAGAGTTCTGGGCATGTGCACTTAACATTTAGCCATGAATGTCAAGTGTCATAGTAGTGACTCCTAAAACTTGAATGAAACTGACCAACTACGGCAAACAATGCCAATTACACTTCGCACTATTACATGTAGCGACGATTATCACTACCCAGTAGGGTACTGTTACTGACCTCTTTTCTCAAATGAAAATGAACATCAGTCATCAGCAGATTTTATTTTTTTTGTTTTCAATTAGCACTTTCATCTGAATGGTCAAGTCTTCTCGTTCACATTCTGGCACTTTAAGCTATTTAACGACACACAACATGCATTGATGAAACAGAGCGCAGTGATAACTTGTTTTCTGTTTCATGCACTTTACAGTGGTTTGTGTAGTATACAGTGTGATTTCGCCAAATGGAAACAAAGTGTTTGAAAGGATAAAAAGAGGAAGAAGAAGGTATAATATACAGTGCGATTTTGCTAAATAGGAACAAAATGTATGAAGGGATAAGAAGAAGAAAAGTCGTATGACGTCTGGCCGGAAATGCGTTCCAAAGGAGGTACACTCACCTGAAGGTGGCGATCAAAGATCTCTGACAGTGATGACCCAGGAATCAGCATCAGGCAGGTGGCGCGCCAGCATGGCATAAACCGGACCACCATGTGGCACATTCTTCACGACAGCCGCCGCTATCTGTATCACTTATAGCGCGTGCAGGCCTTCTTATCTACCGCTGTTTCGTCGCACAGGCCACCACGGTGCTGGGACTGTCATCCATCCTACACACAGATGAGGCTATCTCTACGAGAGGCGGTACCATCAGCCTTCACAACACCGACCTGTGATACGGAAAACCCCCATGGTGGCAGCGGATCTTCAGCACTGGTTCAGCCTCAGTGTGTGGGTGGGGATTGTTGGCGACCGCCTCTTGGGACCAATCACTCGTCCACAACACTGGACAGGTGACGCACCTACTGCGGGTGACACTGACTGCCCTGCTGGAAGATGCTCGTTTGGTAGTACGAAGAGTAACGTCGCTATTACATGATAGTACCTTAGTTCACACTTTGGGTGTAGAGCTAAAACACTAGTGCAGACAGAACATTACCACTTCTCTGATGTGTTCTCATGCGTGCTTTCCGTCACTGAAACGTACACAACCAAAATCTTTTTTTCTCTATCTCGAAGTGCATGTACCTCCAATGGAAAGTATTTGCCGCCGTATGTCCACATGAGCTTTTTGCTTCATTGTGAATTGCAGAGTAACCATGCACATGTTGATCTAGAAATGGTCTGGGTAATTTTCAGACTGCCTCAAGAGACAATATTAGTGTTTAAAGTCCCGTCGACAACGAAGTCATTGGAGATGGAGTACAAGCTCGGATTAAGGAACCATGGGGTAGGAAATTGGCCGTGCCCTTTCAAAGGAATCATCTCCGCATTTGCCTGCAGCTATTTAGCGAAATCACAGGAAACCTAAATCAGGATGGCCGGACGCGGGTTTGAACCGTCGTCCTCCCGAATGCGAGTCCAGTGTGCTAACCACGGCGCCACCTCGCTCGATGCGCCTTAATACATAAACACAGTTTCTAAGTTTAATACTTGACTTACTGTGTTAAACCACTGTCATAAGATTATACCCCGTAAGAGGGGTAGGTTGTCAAAAAATTTTTAAAAAATAGGCCTGTTTGGTAGCGCACATCTTCCTGAATAGTTTGATGTATAAAACATATATATTTAAGAGATTATAAGGCACGTTATTTGGTCTTAAGTGCACCAAGATGCAGCGCCACACCCCTCTGCACAGTATCGTTCCCTTATCCGAACTTGTGCTCCATCTCTAATGACCTCGTTGTCGGTGGGACGTTAAACATTAATCTCCTCTCTTGTGGCGGAGTAGCTGACAGTCTGAGAATTACCAAGACTATATTCTAGAGCAACACCTACATGATTACTCTGCAATTCATAATTAAGTGCCTGGCATAGGCTATTTCTCTACCGTTCCAGTCTCGAACGGCTCACAGGAAATACGAACACTTAAATATTTCTATGAGAGTTCCGATTTCTCTTATTTTATTACGATGTTCATTTCTCCCTGTGTGGGTGGGAGCCAACAAAATATTTTCGCAATCTGAGGAGAAAGCTGATGATTGAAATTTTATGACAGCAACCTGCCGCAAGGAAATGTACCTTTGTCTTAATGACTGCCACCCCAACTCACGTATAATATCTGTGGCACACTCTCCCCTATTTCGCGATAATGCAAAACGAACTGCCCTTCTTTGGACTTTTTCGATGTCCTCCATCAGTCTCATCTGATGAGGATCCCACACTGCACGGTAGACCGGAACAAGAGAGGTGTAAGCAATCTCGTAGACCTGTAGCACTTTCTAAGAGTTGATCCAGTATTTACGAACGAGGGCACTCAGTCGTTTCCAACAAACTTTTCTCGCTGACATCTCCCACAAAATAATACAAGACAAAAAGTTTTTCGCATACTACATTTTCGCTTTTCATGCTGTATAACTTCAGTATGAGGCATGAAGTTTTAATTTATTAGTTATTTTACTACATCTGTATTCGCAACGAATTTTACAGACAATATCCACAATACCACTAAATGGACCTGTAAACTAACATCACTGCACGACACGTCGCTCAGGAGACATGAAATCACAAATATAGTGATGCGTGAAAAACTAGCTTTTCTCAAAACGAAGTGCAAATTTGTGAACAGAAGTTTGAAGCTGTTTTACGCATGTGATTTCGACTCTTTAAAGAATCTGGGGTTGAGAGAGGGGAGGTAAAGAGGCTTAGTGGTACCAGCTATTTAAAAAATGTCCGGTTTCCGTTGGCCACCTTGAAGATGTAGACGGGCCGTACCCGGAGACTGCCACTGGCTACCCCAGACTTTCTTTTTACAGCCAGTTTCTGGTGACGAAAATGGTAACGCAAGAGATGTGAAGCTTAGGGAAGTGAAGTGAAGAGAATGTCGCGGCACGCCGTGTGTGGTGCTGACGCGCGAGAAGAGACGAGAATCGCGACCGAAGTTCATAGGCCGTGAAGGCTTACGCGGCCTCCATTCCCAACTGTGCAGGGGCTGCTCCCGCGTCAGCGCACCGTAATCCCGGGGAAGGGCCGGATGACGCGCCCGATCCCGAAGGAAAGGCAGCAGCAAATCCCGGAGGCGGTGCCCGTCCGCAGAATCCGAAGACACGAACAGACTGAGAGGCAGCCAGACGGCTTTTACAGGTCGGAGGGAGAGCACAACACACTCAACAAAACCACTGGAAACAAAACTGCACTAGCAATGAGCGTGTATGAGGTTAGGTTCGAAGCGTCAACAACTGAAAGAGCAAGCCTTCTGAAAACGAAAAAAGTATCGTTACTGTGAAATGAAAACAAGACAGTAACCAAAATAAAGGCAATATCTTCTAAAGTATAAAATCAGTTCCTGGATAACATTAGATATGGTCTTTTTCTACCACGTGCACAGAAACTTAGTTGGATCTTCCTCATCTCCCGGGTGATCAAAAAGTCAGTATAAATTTGAAAACTGAACAAATCACGGAATAATGTAGATAGAGAGGTACAAATTGACACACATGCTTGGAATGACATGGGTTTTTATTAGAACCAAAAAAATACAAAGTTCAAAAATGTCCGACAAATGGCGCTTCATCTGATCAGAATAGCAATAATTAACATAACAAAGTAAGACAAAGCAAAGATGATGTTATTTACAGGAAATGCTCAATATGTCCACCATCATTCCTCAACAATAGCTGTAGTCGAGGAATAATGTAGTGAACAGCACTGTAAAGCATGTCCGGAGATGTGGTGAGGCATTGGCGTCGGATGTTGTCTTTCAGCATCCCTAGAGATCTCGGTCGATCACGATACACTTGCGACTTCAGGTAACCCCAAAGCCAATAATCGCACGGACTGGGGTCTGGGGACCCGGGAGGCCAAGCATGACGAAAGTGGCGGCTGAGCACACGATCATCACCAAACGACGCGCGCAAGAGATCTTTCACGCGCCTACCAATAATTTTTTCTAATAAAACCCTATGTCATTCCAAGCATGTGTGTCAGTTTTTACCTCTTTATCTACATTATTCCGTGGTTTATTAAGTTTTCAAATTTATACTGACTTTTTTATCACCCGATATATCTACATACGCACTCCGCCAACAACGGTACGGTGCATGGTGAATGATGTTTTGATGTCTGGTTTGTGGGGCTCTCAACTGCACAGTACTCAGCGCCCGTATTAAGTCCCAACTTTGACACAATCGAGTTTAGCCACTGTCACGAATGATGGTGTTGAAATGATGAGAACAACACAGACACCCAGTTCCCGGGCAGCGAAAATCCCGAACCCGCCTGGGAATCGAAAGCGGGACCCCGTGATCCAGGGGCAGCAATGCTAGCCATTAGACCACAAGCTGCGCACATGTGCATGGTGGAGGAGAGTACCTTGTATCTCTACTAGTCACTTCCTGTCCTGTTCCACTCGCAAATAGAGCGAACTGTCTAAGCGCCCCCCGCACGAGCCCTAATTTCTTGCATCTTATCTTCATGGTCTTTACGTCGGCCACGGTAGAATCCTTCTGCAGTCAGCTTCAAATGCCAGTTCTATGAATTTGCGAAATACTGTCTTTGGAAAGAGCATCGTATTCTCTCCAGGGATTCCTATTTGAGTTTACGAACCGTTTGCGTAACACTTGGCTGCTGTTCGAACCTAACAGTAACAAATCTACCAGGTCTACTCTGAATTACTTCGAAATTTACTTTAATCTGAGGTGGTGGTGATTCCGAAGACTCCAACAGTACTCAAGAATGGATATCACTAGCGTTCTACAAGCAGTCTCCTTTACGGATGCGCCATAGTTTCCCAAAAACTGGACTCGCATTCGGCAGGACGACGGTTCAAACCAGCGGCCGCCCATCCTGATTTAGGTTTCCCGTGATTTTCCCAAATAGCTTCAGGCAAATGCCGGGAATGTTCCTAACCTTCCCCAAACCAACGAACCAACTAACTTTCCCAAATTCTCTGAATGAAACAAAGTCGAGCGTTCTTCTAACTACCAACCCGACGAGCTCATTCTATTTCATATCGCTTTGCAACGTTACGCCTGGATATTTAATTGAAGTGGCTGTGTCAAGCTGCACCGTGCTACTGCCGTATTCTAACGATACAGGACAGTTTTGCCTACTCATCCGCATTAGCGTAACACTAAGCATCACGAGGCTGAGTGCACCCCGAAATATGGCAACAGCGCATGGCGACCTGGATGGTCACCCATTCAAGTGCCGACCACTCCCGACAGCGCTTAACTTCGGTGATCTCATGGGAACCGGTGTATCCACTGTGGCAAGGACGTTGCCCTACGCAGACAGCTGGGGTACTCTAATTCCGTCCCGGGGGTTATGGGGTGGCGGCAGGAAGGGCATCCGGCCACCCCTAAAATATTAACCATGCTAATTCCGTACTTAACCCTGCCACCCAGCGCACAGTGCGGGATAAAGGCAGTAGCGAAAGAAAGAAAGTAACCATCGACGTTATAATGACATCATAATCACTAATCCCCGTTTCTATATTGACACCGTCGGTAAGATCATTAGTTGTTTAAGGCAATTTTCGGAAAACGTGTTCACAAGTACTCTGCAAAACTGTCTGTACCACTTACAGACGTTCCAGTCTATGCTTCGATACTTTGTAGGTTGAAGTCACCTCCACCCAATATTGCATGATTTGGGTATTTCCGCGATGTGGAAGTAAGTGGAAAGCTCTGAGATATTTAGCGAGTCGTTGAGAGTATATCGGAAAGACAGATTAGAGGCCATAGGAAGGGGAGTGTTCATTGCCGCGGATAAAAATATTGTCTCTATTGAGGTCGAAGTTAAGTGTGACAGTGAAGTTATGTAGTCGCGTGTAATATGTGTGGATGTTTTTAACGGCGACCACACTGCGATGTGACCGTTCTAGAGTCATTCAAAGACAATCGACTGTCAGTAGCGCGGAAAGACCTAGATCGTGCAATACTAGGTAGAGACGACTTTAACCTACGGAGTATAGATTGGGATGTTTACGGACTCATCGCGGGAAGTACAGCCAGACAGTCATGCGAAACACTTTTGAATAAGCTTTCTGAAAACTGTCTTGAGCGCTAGCTCGGTAGCCCACCCCCAATGGACATATCTTAGATCTTGTAGCTACAAATAGGCCGGACCTTATCGGCGATATCAGTATACGAGGTGCATTCAAGTTCTAAGGCCTCCGATTTTTTTTCTAATTAACTACTCACCCCAGATCGATGAAACTGGCGTTACTTCTCGACGTAATCGCCCTGCAGACGTACACATTTTTCACAACCCTTACGCCATGATTCAATGGCAGCGGCGAAGGCTTCTTTGAGAGTCTGTTTTGACCACTGGAAAATCGCTGAGGCAATAGCAGCACGGCTGGTGAATGTGCGGCCACGGAGAGTGTCTTTCATTGTTGGGAAAAGCCAAAAGTCACTAGGAGCCAGGTCAGGTGAGTAGGGAGCATGAGGAATCACTTCAAAGTTGTTATCACAAAGAAACTGTTGCGTAACGTTAGCTCGATGTGCGGGTGCGTTGTCTTGGCGAAACAGCACACGCGCAGCCCTTCCCGGACGTTTTTGTTGCAGTGGAGGAAGGAATTTGTTCTTCAAAACATTTTCGTAGGATGCACCTGTTACTGTAGTGCCCTTTGGAACGCAATGGGTAAGGATTACGCCCTCACTGTCCCAGAACATGGACACCATCATTTTTTCAGCACTGGCGGTTACCCGAAATTTTTTTGGTGGCGGTGAATCTGTGTGCTTCCATTGAGCTGACTGGCGCTTTGTTTCTGGGTTGAAAAATGGCAACCATGTCTCATCCATTCTCACACCCGACGAAAAGAAAGTCCCATTCATGCTGTCGTTGCGCGTCAACATTGGTTGGCAACATGCCACACGGGCAGCCATGTGGTCGTCCATCAGCATTTGTGGCACCCACCTGGATGACACTTTTCGCATTTTCAGGTCGTCATGCAGGATTGTGTGCACAGAACCCACAGAAATGCCAGCTCTGGAGGCGATCTGTTCAACAGTCATTCGGCGATCCCCCAAAACAATTCTCTCCACTTTCTCGATCGTGTCGTCAGACCGGCTTGTGCGAGCCTGAGGTTGTTTTGGTTTGTTGTCACACGATGTTCTGCCTTCATTAAACTGTCGCACCCACGAACGCACTTTTGACACATCCATAACTCCATCACCACATGTCTCCTTCAATTGTCGATGAATTTCAATTGGTTTCGCACCACGCAAATTCAGAAAACGAATGATTGCACGCTGTTCAAGTAAGGAAAACGTCGCCATTTTAAGTATTTAAAACAGTTCTCATTCTCGCCGCTGGCGGTAAAATTCCACCTGCCGTATGGTGCTGCCATCTCTGGGACGTATTGACAATGAATGCGGCCTCATTTTAAAACAATGCGGATGTTTCTATCTCTTTCCAGTCCGGAGAAAAAAAATCGGAGGCCTTAGAACTTGAATGCACCTCGTAGAAACGGGGATTAGTGATCATTATCTCATTAGGAGAGTGTTTCTGCTAGATAGAGCAGGTAAGCAGTTGTTACCATCTCACTTAGCCAGTGAATTGACGTCACTTAGTTCCACTAAGAAGGACGTAAAGGGATTATGGGCAAACTTCAAGCAGATTGTAAATCGCGGTCTATAGAGTTGTGTGACTAGTAAGTGAATAAAGGATGGAACACACCCACCATGGTTTAATAACGAAATTGGGAAGATGCAGAGGAAGCGCAGGCTGTTGCACTCTTGGTTCAACAGAAAAAGAGCAAATAACGAAAAGCAAAGCTTAGTAGGGATTCGTGCGTCTGTGGAAAGATCCATGCGCGGAGCATACAACAACTACCACCGCCACACCTTAGCAAAAGATCTGGCAGAGGACCTGAGAAAATTTTGATCCTCCGTAAAATCGCTAACCGAGTCTAACGCCTCCTGTCATTCACTCGTTGAACAGTCTGGAGTGGCAGTTGAAGACAGTGAAACGAAAGCCGAAGTTTTAAATTTCACATTCGAAACGAAAACCGAAGTTTTAAATTTCACATTCAAGAACTCTATCATACATGAGAATCGTACAAACATACCGTCACTTGTCCATCGGACAGTCTCCCGTATGGAGGACATAGTAATGAGCATCCCTGGCATAGTAGAGAAACAACTGGAAGATATGAAAGCAAATAAATCACCAGGGCTGGATGGAATCCAAATTTGGTTTTACAAAGAGAACTCTACGGCATTGTCTCCTTACCTAGCATGCATTTATCGTGAATCTCTCGCCCAGCACCAAGTTTCAAGCGACTGGAAACAAGTGCAGGTGACTCCCGTGTATAACAAGGGTACAAGAATGGACTCACATCACACACACACACCACACGACATTCGAGTGAGAGATGTCGAAGCGAGCGGAGCTACGTACTGCGAAGGGTGTGGCGGATCGCCGTCCGGCGGAGCTTGCTCCGTCGGCGGCCCCATCCGGCCCCCCACTTACGACGGACCACGCAACGAATGAGGACATGATGGATATCGCTATGGAAGCGCTTGCAGTTCCACTTACGGAGTCGGAAGAAGACGAGCCCTCTGCCGTACCAACACCTCGTCGGCAGTCCGGCAAAAGCAGAAGAGAAGAAGATACAGCCCCTACCAGCGGGCGCAGCTCACCGACAGAGAAGCGATCGAAACAAACGCCTGCTGCTGATGACAACGGATTCACTCGCCCGAAAAGACGCCACACAGCGCGAAGAAAGGTGCTGTCCACCTACGAGCCGGCATCCATCGACAACATTTTTGCTGCCCTTGAGAATGCCCCAGAGGAACCTCTGCGCCCTTCCACAGCGCCAAAGAGGGATCCACCACTACCGCCGATTGTTCTGAAATATGAAGGGACCTTCAAGCAGCTGCAACAGCTTCTCACTAGCTGGACGACGGCAGTCTACAATGTGAAGGTCGCCGGAAGAGACATGTACAAGATTACACTGCGCTCAGCGGACGACTACCGACGTGTGACGCAGGAGGCGTCTGAAAGGGCAATCCCTTTCTTCACTCACGCCACCACACCGGACCGCGTCCTGAAGATAGTCATCCGACATCTGCCCTTCAACATGGAGCCGGATCACATTAAAGAAGAACTTGAAGAGCTCGACTTCAGTGTCAGAACAGTGGTCAAGATGAAGCAGCCCATATCACGTGACTACATGCCCCTGTTCCTCGTTGTCGCAACAGATACAATCGAGAACAGGAAGCTCTACCAGCTCACCCGACTCGCCAACGTCTCGGTGACCACAGAAGACTTGCGCGCCAAGAGTGGTCTGTCCAGTGCTACCGGTGCCAGGGCATCAACCACGTCGCCCGGCATTGCTCCATGCCTGAAAAATGTGTGAAATGCGCCGGTGCACACCCAGCGAAGAACTGCCCCATCCCCCGGAAGCAGTAGCCAACGTGCGCTCTCTGTGGAGGCCCTCACGTTGCCAGCTACCGCGGCTGCAATGTTTGGAGGCGCGCCATTGCTCGTCAGCGAGGCCAGCCAGTCGCCACGAAACAGAGGAAGTCTGCCAAGGTAGAACCTCCAGTATCCTCCGCAGCAGCTGTCGCCAGAGGACTGGCGCCCCGCCGACCCAATAGCGACGGCGCCGACCATGAAGACGCACAAGCACGTCGCCGCAATGAAGACTCACAGACCCGAGATCTTTTCGAAGACGCAGAGGCACGACATCCACACCGAAACTGCGCCCCTCCACCTGTGCAGAATTTGACGGACCCGGAGCCGGGCCCCTCCTCTGTTGACCCACCCGCGACGTCTGGTGCACGCCCACAACGCCGCGGGGGCCGACGCAAGACAGGGGGTCGCACAACCAGCACTCCTGAAGAAGCCACGTACAATGACGAAGAGGAGGCCACTCCCATCGGCGCCAGAGAAGATGCGGCACAGGCCGCTTCCACCACGGACATTGCAAGTTTGATTGCTCAACTCACCGCGCTTGTGGCAAGCACAACAAAACTGCTTGATGTCCTCACGCAGCACCTGACAGCTGCACAGAAGATTGCCGCACCGGCAGCCACCGGACGCTCCTCCACTACTCATCATGGGAAGTGTTAGAGGACTCACGGTAGTCGCGTGGAACACCCTTTGTCTACGCACACAAGTTGGCGAATTTCGTCAATTCCTTCGTGATGAAGCCGTGGACATCTGCCTGCTCAGCGAAACCCGCCTTAAACCAGGCATTGCAGTCAAAGCGCCGAACTACTCCTGTTACCGTGCTGACAGGCCAAGTGCCGGTGGAGGAATGGCCATCTACATACGGAAAGGGATCCGTCACCACCAGATTCAACTGCCGCCGCTCGTGACGCTGGAGGCGATCGGAGTTGTAGCGCACACGTTAGCGGGAGCCATAACCTTCATTGCCCTCTACAAACCGCCGTCACATCCATGGGTAGATGCGGACTTCGAATCTCTTCTCTCCATCGGAGGCAAGCTATTCATCGCTGGAGACTATAACTCCAAGCACGTCGCTTGGCATTCACGACAAACCAACACGGACGGACGCCGCGTCCTACGACTCGTGGATCGCAATGACGCCGTGGTAGTGGGTCCCTACGATCCCACCATCTTCCCCGTTAATGGACACCGGACATAGTCGACTTCGCGGTCGTGAAAGGCATTCCGCACCTGATCCTCGCATCGACACGGAATGTCCTCTCCTCTGACCATGTGCCAGTTGTTTTTTGACGTCGACCTCGACCCACTGCAGTTACCCAGGCGTGGAGTGTCACTCTGGAGTCAACTGGAATCTCTTTCGCAACACCCTGACCGAATCCCTAGCTGCGATGCCACCTGTGGACGACACAGAAGCTGAAGATTCACTCCTCCGCTTCACAGACTCCACCCTCGACGCAGTCAAAGAAGCGGCTCCTCCCAGACGCGAGCGCCAGGACCAATCTCGACAGTTGCCCCCCGATCTCTTTGCACAAATTGCGGAGAAGAACAGAGTGTACCGAAAATGGCAGCGTACACGGAACCCCGCCACTAAACGGCTACTCAGCCGTATGCGGCGCGAAATCACGGTGGCTGTGGACAATCACCGCAACCAGGAGTGGGCTAACCGTGTGGCGAGTCTTCAGCTTGACGACGGGTCTGCCTGGAGGACCACGAAACACTTCCTACGGCGAACGCACCGCATGCCGCCTCTCCGAACTCCAAACGGAATTGTCTGTGAACCAAACGCGAAGGCTGACGTCCTCGCCGAAGAGAATTTCAAGCCTGTAGGGGATCCACTGGACGCAGAACATGAAGAGATGGTCGCCGACCGGCTCCCTCGCTATCTGGAAACGGAGGACGATGACGACATCGAGGCCACAACACCTGAAGAAGTCTCGACGGCTCTCAAGGCCGTCAATCCAAAGAAAGCTGCAGGCCCCGACGACGTCTCCACTGCCATGCTGAAACAGCGGCCTGAGGAGGCCTCTACCCACCTGGCTGCAATCTTCAACAAGATCTTTCGCACAGGTCACTTTCCCCTGCAGTGGAAGCACGCTGCGATTGTGGCTATTCCTAAGATGGGAAAAGATCTCCGGCAGCCGAAGAGCTATCGCCCAATTAGTCTGCTGCCTGCCATCTCGAAAGTCTTCGAGCGCGTCTACCTGAAGAGGCTACAGCAACACGTCACCGCCGACGCTCTCCTCCCAGATACCCAGTTCGGCTTCCGTAAGGGCCACTCTACGGAGCACCAACTTCTCCGACTCGTGGAAGAAGCCTTTGATTCCCTGGAGCGGCGCGAATACTTCGGCGCAGTTTTCCTCGATGTCCCGCGCGCTTTTGATAGCGTCTGGCACGATGGGCTGCTCTTCAAACTTCTTGAATTGGGGATCCCTGGATCACACATCGGTCTGCTGAAGTCCTACCTCGATGGACGGGCTTTTCACGTCCGTGCAGAAACTGGCTTCTCAACAGTCCGTCACATCAGAGCAGGCGTGCCGCAGGGGTCGGTTCTGGGGCCGATCCTGTAAACGCTCTATACGGTTGATGCGCCAACGGTTCCTCGTGTGCACCTTGCACTTTACGCCGACGACAATGCGCTCTACTCACGAAGTATGAGCGCGGACACACTTCGCCAGAGGTTGCAGCACGCCGTCGACACCCTCACCGATTGGGCCATCAAGTGGAAATTACAGTTCAATGGAGCCAAGACGCAATTCTTCATTGCTACCCGTCGTGTCATCCCAGCCGCTCTGCCGCCAATCATCGTTGGAGGCAGTCCTGTCCGCTGGCGACCGACAGCACAGTATCTTGGGGTCACCATAGATCGCCGCCTCACCTAGGAACAACACGTGAAGAGCGTCGTAAACAAAGCAAGGGGTCGACTTCTCAAGCTCTACCCCCTGCTCGACCCGACGTCGACCCTCCCTCCGCGACTAGGCATCACGCTGTACAGGGCGCTAATGCGTCCGTCTTCGATTATGCGGCTGTCGTCTGGGGGAACGCAGCAGAGCAACATCTGAAGAAACTCCAATCACTGCAGAACAGGGCTCTGCGCCTCGCGCTGCACTTACAGAGGGACTTCCCATCTGGACCACTGCACGACCTCGCTGAGATCCGCAAAGTTAAGGACCATATCCGCACGGTTGCCCACCGCTTCTATGAAAAGGCGCGGCAGTCCGAGAACCGACACATACGTTCACTGGGGCAGAAGATCCAGCGTAATGCCAACACACGCTGGCCGCAGCTCCTTGCAGCATAGGCTGTAATTGAAGAAGACAAACAAGTGGAATAAACATGAAGACAATCACCATCAGAAGACAAACAGCCAAACTTGAATGGGAGGTAAAACATGCATATGTTGAGAACTCCACCACACTCGAAGACCGAAGAATCTTCGTGAAGAAACCACGCAGCAACTCACATCACACACCGATATTCCTAACTTCGGTTTGCTGCAGAATCCTTGAACATATCATCAGTTCGAAAATAATAAATTTTCTAAACCGAGAAGCTTATGTTCACGAATCAGCACGGTTTTAGAAAGCATCGCTCGTGCGAAACTCAGCTTGTCTTTTTTTTCACATGATATGCAGCTAACTATGGATGAAGGGCAACAGATTGCGGAAAGCACCTGTCACGGTGCCCCACTGAAGGCTGTTAACGAAGGTACGAGCATATAGAATACGTTCACAGATATGTGGTGGCTGGAAGACATCTTAAGTAATAGAACCCAGTATGTTATCCTCGACACCGAGTGTTCACCAGAGACAAGGGTGTCGTCAGGGGTGCCCCAGGGAAGCCTGATAGGACCGCCGCTGTTCTCTATATACGAGTACATAAATGATTTGGCGGACAGGTGAGCAGCTATCCGCGGTTGTTTGCTGATGATGCTGTGGTGTACGCTAGGGTGTCGAAGTTGAGTGATTGTACGAAGATACAAGACTATTAGAAAAAAAATCTAGTTGGTGTGTTGAATGGCACTAGCCCTAAATGTAGAAAAATGTAAATTGATGCGGATGTCGAAAGAACAAAACTGCTAGTTCGGTTACAGTATTAGTATTGTCCTGCTTGACACAGTCAAGTTGTTCAACTATCAGGGCATAACATTGCAAAGCGATATGAGGTGGAACGAACGTGTGAGAACAGTGGTAGGGAAAGCGAATGTTCGACTTCGGATTATTGGGAGAATTTCCGGAAAGAGTGGTTCACCTGTGAAGGACACTCCATACAGGACGCTGGTGCGACCTACTCTTGAGTACTCGTCGAGTATTCGGGATCCGTACAAAATCGGACTGATGGAAGTCATCGAACGAATTCAGAGACGGGCTGCTAGATTTGTTACTGGTACGTTCCAACAACACGGAAGTGTTAGGAGATGCTTCGAGATATCAAGTCGGAATCCCTGGAGGGAAGGCAACGTTCTTTTTCGAGAAACAGTATTGAGAAAATTTAGAGAAATTGGATTGCCAAATGATTCTACCACCACCAACATCCAACACGCACTGCACGTAAGAACCGTGAAGATAAGATTCGAGAAAGTAGGGTTCGTACGGAGTCATATAGACATTAGTTTTTCTGTCGCTCTGTTTCCGAGAAGAACAGGAAAGGAAATCACTAGTAGTGGTACACGGTACCCTCCGCCACGCACCGTACGGTGGCTTCAGAAATATCTATGTACATGTAGATTTTCCGTATTCCCTCTACCAATCCTGTCTCGTATAGATCCCAGAGTGACGAGCAATATTCAAGTACTGGTCGAACAAGTATTTTGTAAGCTACGTCCTTTGTTGTTGACGTACATTTCCTGAATATTCTTCCAATGAATCTCGACCGGTTCAAATGGTTCAAATGGCTCTGAGCACTATGGGACTCAACTGCTGAGGTCATTAGTCCCCTAGAACTTAGAACTAGTTAAACCTAACTAACCTAAGGACATCACAAACATCCATGCCCGAGGCAGGATTCGAACCTGCGACCGTAGCGGTCTTGCGGTTCCAGACTGCAGCGCCTTTAACCGCACGGCCACTTCGGCCGGCAATCTCGACCGGCATCTACCCCTTACGCGCCATTAATTTTATGTGGTCGTTCCACTTTAAATCGCATCATACGCTTACTGGTAGTTATGTTATGAAGGTGATTGCTTCCAGTGATGGTTCTGAAACCTTGTAATCATTCAGTAATGGATCTTTCTATGTATTTGCAATAAGTTACACATTTGTTTGTTGACGGACAGTTGTCACTCCGTGCCTCCAACGTCGATCCTCTGCAGGCCGTTGTGCATCTCTGTATACAACACATCATCAGCGAAAGGTATCATGGATCTTCCGATGTTGACCACTAGCTCATTTATATACAGGGTAAACCATTTTAATCCACAGTGGGAGATAACTGGCGACAGAGATGAGATACAGCAAAACATTTCAGGTAAAAGTGGTACGTCGCAAAGAGTATCACGCATTCAAACTAATGGCCGCCACTATGGACGTGATTTTCAAGGTGATTCGGAGGTTAAAGTGATTTTTCTAAAATTTGTAAAGAGCTGCAAATTTTACGTATAAAATGGTCTATTATTCAAAGTCATGGCAAGGTTCAATGAAGGTCAAATAAGCAAATACGTTTTTAGCTCTAGTAGGGATAAATTCGGAACACTGGAAGGACATAGCGAAATGCAGTGTTAGATACGAACTGGAAGCGGTAGCCCGACAAATGAGAGGCGTGGGAACTCACTCGTCGATTTTTAAATCGATGATCTACTTTTACTTATTTTTCTTCTGTCTTTTAAATGTCAAAATGACATTTAGACGTTTTGTTTGCCAATAAACACGTTAATTAAATCTGAAAGTTCAATTCTCTATTCGCTTTTTCCAAATCCGACGTCACAAATAGGGATTTCCATGAAACAAAACTTAACCTTCTCATGACCTTTGATAATTAGCTTTAAGATCATTGCTACTGATAATATACGTGACCATTATGCCCCCTTCCAATTTATATCTAACATTCTACTTTGCTTTGACCTTCACTGAACCTTGCCAGGAACTTGAATAAAGCAAAATTTTATACGTAAAATTTGCCGCTCTTTTCGAATCTTAAATATTAGGACTACCTTCTAAAAAAATAAGTTTAACTTCCAAAATCATCTTGAAAACGACGTTCAACGTCACGGCTATCAGTAACACTAACGTGACCCTCTTTGCGACCTCCAACTTTTACCTAAAACATTTTTCTGTACCCCATTTCTATCACGAGTTATTCTCCGTTACGGATTAAAATGGTCCACCCTGTATACTGTGAAAAGCAATGGCCCTCTCATATAATACTCGCCTGGGATAAGCCCGAAACTGATTTTACGTCTGAAGATTTCTCTCCGTTGAGAACGGCATACTGTTTTCTGCTTGTTACAAACTCTTCAGTCCAGTCACACAGCTGGCGTGATATTCCATGCGCTCGTATTTTCTTCATTGGGCGGCAATACGTAACTGCATCGAACGGCTGGTCAAGAAACACGGCCTCATGCCTGGATGTCTGTGTTTCGGGGACGACAGAGACAGCTCGGTTTCACACAGTAGTTGTTTACGGAAGCCATGTTGATTCCTACAGAGGAGATTATCGGTTTGCAGATATGTTATAAAGTGCTAGTCTACAACATGTTCCAAAAGTCTACAACAGAATGACGTCAGAGATGTAGGCTTATACGAGGACGTGCTGAAAAGTAATGCCTCCTATTTTTTAATGTGGAAAATCTTAAAGCTTTTTCAATAAAGCAAACGTTATTAATATTATACACCTTTATTCTTCATGTCTAAGTATTTATTTCTAAACATTATCACCCCAGTGACGAACAAATTTCTCCCAATGGGAGGTCAATTTGCTAATAACGTCATAACAGTATTGTGGGGCAGCAGGTGGAAAATCATATTTCTATTATTTGCCATTCTCAACACAAGCTCTCTAATTACAATTTTGGCAACCAGAAAGTGATTAGCAGAAACGTGTGCCTGTAATTAAAGTTCACTGTGCCCACTCTGATGGAGAAATAAAGTTATTGATCATTGAAGTTCATCGCCGGGCGGAGTGGCCGAGCGGTTCTAGGCGCTGCAGTCAGGAAACGCCCGACCGCTACGGTCGCAGGTTCGAATCCTGCCTCGGGCATGGATGTTTGTGATGTCCTTAGGTTAGTTAGGTTTCAGTAGTTCTAAGTGACTGATGACCTCAGAAGTTAAGTCCCATAGTGCTCAGAGCCATTTGAACCATTTTTTTTAAGTTCATTACGCTGGGGATTTAGGATGACGTCTGGAATTAATAGAAAATGCAGTTTACTATAACAATTTTCACTATATTCTGAAAACGATAAAGTGCAAATTCCAAACAAATGTTTAACCAAGCAATGCTACTATCAGCTATTTTACTATCAGATCTATTCAGAGTCTATTGCTCGGATCCTGTTATCCCTAGATAACGGAACTGTTCAACAACCGTTATCGATGTAAATGTTCTACGTGAATGTTCGCCAAAATTTGATGTTAATACTCATCAAACGCCACGCTAGTAACGATAAAAGGTCTGTCCTGCGGCGACACGTGAAAATATGACATACGCAAACTGAGAATAAATCGCTGGAGTCGTCCTGCAATTAACACTTTACCCCAATGCGAACACATTGTTACGTGCATACCGAGTTACGCAATACGGCATGCAAGGCTGTTCCTGGCAACTGCACAGACGCGACGCCGCTTCTGACATGGAATGCGCGCTGGTACGAATCTGGAGGAGTACTGGGGCCCAACTCTAGCCCGCAGCACTCTTATTTATATAGCCGCGGTGCGGATCACCGATGGCGCAGCCGACAACATTTGCCTTCCTAACTAGCCACTCGGGCTAGTAAAGTACCACTTCAAGTTACTAAATAATTAATTGCCTCATTCGCTGAAGGCCAATGAAGCTCTCAATTTAACAGTGCTATCAACACAGAGGTAAGTATCTATAATAAAATTCTGATATAGCTAGGTTAAGTACTTTTGGCGAGAGAATTATTTTAGTTGCAGTGCACACAATAGATGAGCTCTGAACTTGCCCTCTGGAGAGACCCCACAGCTATAGTTTTATAGCTACCATCTGGAAACTTTCAAATAACTTCCGGGAATTCAGCCAGGTAACACTTTCAGCGACCGCCGATATTTCGGCGGGAGAACACCCCGCCATTTTCAAGGCAAACTGCAACGGACAGGCGGCGTACATGCAAATTTAATACCTCGGTTCTCGGACCCAAGCAGGAAAGATAACACACACACACACTGAACACTAGTGCCACCAAAGATGGCCAAAGTCAGAGCTATCGATAGTGAGACTATGAATTCGCAGGTGAGGTAGCATTGAGTCTGTCCCTCTGTTTCTTGACAAGGGAGAGAGCCGGATTCCAAACAGAGTTTAAACAGAAACCTCCATCCCTGTTAACAAGGTTGCTCGCTAATTTAATCTCAACTGCCTCCCGAATCACACTGTCCCAATAGCTGGACGTGCATGCCAATATCTCGGTGTTATTATATAACATGGGGTGACCAGTATCCAAGCAATGTTCGGCAATAGCAGATCTATTTGGCTGCTGTAATAGTGTGTGCCGTTTATGCTCAGTACATCTGTACTCCACGGTCCTGATAGTTTGACCAATATATGCCATGCCGCAGCTACAAGGGACACGATATACACCCGCCTTACGCAGTCCAAGATCATCCTTAACGGAACTCAAAAGTGCTCTAATTTTAGATGGAGGTCGGAAAACACATTTCACATCGTATTTCCGTAAAATACGACCGATCTTATTGGACTTTTGAGTTCCATTAAGGATGATCTTGGACTGCGTAAGGCGGGTGTATATCGTGTCCCTTGTCGCTGCGGCATGGCATATATTGGTCAAACTATCAGGATCGTGGAGGACAGATGTACTGAGCATAAACGGCACACACGATTACAGCAGCCAAATAGATCTACTATTGCCGAACATTGCTTGGATACTGGTCACCCCATGTTATATAATAACACCGAGATATTGGCATGCACGTCCAGCTATTGGGACAGTGTGATTCGGGAGGCAGTTGAGATTAAATTAGCGAGCAACCTTGTTAACAGGGATGGAGGTTTCTGTTTAAACTCTGTTTGGAATCCGGCTCTCTCCCTTGTCAAGAAACAGAGGGACAGACTCAATGCTACCTCACCTGCGAATTCATAGTCTCACTGTCGATAGCTCTGACTTTGGCCATCTTTGGTGGCACTAGTGTTCAGTGTGTGTGTGTTATCTTTCCTGCTTGGGTCCGAGAACCGAGGTATTAAATTTGCATGTACGCCGCCTGTCCGTTGCAGTTTGCCTTGAAAATGGCGGGGTGTTCTCCCGCCGAAATATCGGCGGTCGCTGAAAGTGTTACCTGGCTGAATTCGCGGAAGTTATTTGAAAGTTGTATACGCCAGGAGAAACTCAGGTCTCACATCTGGAAACTTCTCACATCTTTGTTATTATAGCGTATCTCCATTCTACCTAAATCTAAACATCTTAGTTTTATCTAATCACTTACTTAATCTATCTTGCTTCCGAACTTTTAGGACACAAAAACAGAAAATCATGAATTTCAACCAAAATATTACTTTGTGAGATCCAGCATGCTGTTTCCATTAAATTACAATGAAACAGGAATCCGAATATAAATTTTGAAGTTTCTAGCTCCTTCCTGTTGCACTGATGATTTTTACATAAAACGCCCAAATTTCGAAAACTGTTAAAGTTACAAAACTGAAACTTAACACATCATCATTCTAGCATCATTCCTGACATGCTATTAATTTTCAGATCATTTACTTCACTTTTAAGGTATTGCGCAACATTCGTGACGTCACAGCATGTTGGAGTGGACTAGGCTGGCACACAATGAAAAGCATATGAATTCTATATGTCGTGAGTAGGCTGCTTCCCTACAGTGTGTTTGATTACTTTGGTGGAGCCACAGCCTCACCTCTGCTTGCGCCGTATCACCACTATCGAAGTAGGTGTTCTTTGAGGTTTGAAAACAGGTGAAAATCGGACGAGGCCCAGTTGGGACTGTATGGAAGATGGCCGATGACAATGAGCCCAAGCCGTCTGGTTGTTGCGGATCTCGCAGCACTACTGTGCGGCCTGGCTTCGTCGTGCTGAAGGAGCGGGTGCTCCATGCGTGGACGAAACCTTCGAGTTCCAACCCCGATTACAGCATGCTGTTTCTCACGCACTGACGTAGTTACGTTAAACACCGCCATGTTAACAAGCTACAGCTCGGAGTGCTCTAGTGGCAGACGGCTGATATGTGGACATGATGAATGAAGATGTAGAATATTAATAACGTTTGTTTTACTTAGAAAGACGCAACGGCCTTGCCGCAGTGGATACACCGGTTCCCGTCAGATCACCGAAGTTAAGCGCTGTTGGGGATGGCCGGCATTTGAATGGGTGACCGTCCTGGCCGCCATGCGCTGTTGCCATTTTTCGGGGAGCACTCAGCCTCGTGATGCCAATTGAGGTGCTACACGACCGAACAGTAGCGGTTCCGGTCAAAGAAAACTATCATAACGACCGGGAGAGCGGTGTGCTGACCACACGCCCCTCCTATCATCGTCGTCATCTGAAGATGACACGGCGGTCGGACGGTCCCGATGGGCCACTTGTGGTGAAGACGGAGTGCCTGAATTACTTAGAAAGCTGTCAGAGATTTCACAGAAAAATTCAAAGGCGTCACTTTTCAGCACGCCTTGATACTTCTGTGGGTCTGTTCCAACGACCCTTCTTGAGAACAGGAATGACCTGTGCTACTTTCCTATCATTAAGAACGCATCGCTCGTCTGGAGACCTACGGTACACAGCTGCTAGTATAGTAAGAAGTTTTTTCGCATACTTTATCTGGAAACTAATCGCTATCCCTTCACGTCAAATGGCCGTACCTCTGTTGAGCGATTTCCCTTACTTTTCCATGACCTGGTCACATATTTCGATTTACTAGTTTCCAAGCATTTTATTTACAAACACACGTACAGACACGTTAACATTTCAGTTATTTTCATTCTACAACTGTAGTGCACACATCTAAAATCCATGTTGATAATAGAGTCCACTAAAGATGCAACAAAACAAGAAATCATAACTGTATTATTCAAAAAACCTCATTGATTGATTCACTATTAATGGTCAGTAATTTTGTAACGTATTATTTCTTGACCGATCTTGCTAACGTGGTCCTGTTCGCTTTTGTAGCAGCCTCAGCTCGTTTCTGACTGCAGGGGGAAGAGCTTTTTTCCCTAATCCCTCCGAAGGGGTGGTGGTCGGAGCGGATTTCAAGAAGCAGTACTTCCCCACCACGCTGGGGTCTCCAAAGCTCTTTTCCAGAGTAGGCCATTAAAGTCCTGCAAGATGGCAGCCCTTTAGAGAAACGCTGTATACAGAAGCACGAAATCGCTAATTAGACTGCGTACACTACTGCTCATTAATTTCAGTAAACCTAATAACTGTCATCTAATTCCCTGCAGATACAAAAATGATTGAAATAGCTCTAAGCTCTGTGGGACTTACACTACTGGCCATTAAAATTGCTACACCAACAAGAAATGCAGATGATAAACGGGTATTCATTGGACAAATATATTATACTAGAACTGACATGTGATTACATTTTCTCGTAATTTGGGTGCATAGATCCTGAGAAATCAGTACCCAGAACAACCACCTCTGGCCGTAATAACGGCCTTGATACGCCTGGGCACTGAGTCAGACAGAGCTTGGATGGCGTGTACAGGTACAGCTGCCCATTCAGCTTCAACACGATACCACAGTTCATCAAGAGTAGTGACTGGCGTATTTTGACGAGCCAATTACTCGGCCACCATTGACCAGACGTTTTCAATTGGTGAGAGATCTGGAGAATGTGCTGGCCAGGGCAGCAGTCAAACATTTTCTGTATCCAGAAAGGCCCGTACAGGACCTGCAACATGCGGTCGTGCATTATCCTGCTGAAATGTAGGGTTTCGCAGGGGTCGAAAAAAGGGTAGAGCCACGGGTCTTAACACATCTGAAATGTAACGTCCTCTGTTCAAAGTGCCGTCAGTGCGAACATGAGGTGACCGAGATGTGTAACCAATGGCACCCCATACCATCACGGCGGGTGATACGGCAGTATGGCGATGACGAATACACGCTTCCAATGTGCGTTCACCGCGATGTCGCCCAACACGGATGCGACCATCGTGATGCTGTAAACAGAACCTGGATTCATCCGAAAAAATGACGTTTTGCCATTCGTGCACCCAGGTTCGTCGTCGAGTACACCATAGCAGGCGCTCCTGTCTGTGATGCAGTGTCAAGGGTAACCTCAGACATGGTCTCCGAGTTGATAGTCCATGCTGGTGCAAACGTCGTCCAATCGTTCGTGCAGATGGTTGTTGTTTTGCAAACGTCCCCATCTGTTGACTCAGGGATCGAGACGTGGCTGCATGATCCGTTACAGCCATGCGGATAAGATGCCTGTCATCTCGACTGCTAGTGATACGAGGCCGTTGGGATCCAGCACGTCGTTTCGTATTATTCTCCTGAAGCCACCGATTCCATATTCTGCTAACAGTCATTGGATCTCTACCAACGCGAGCAGCAATGTCGCGATACAATAAACCGCTATTGCGATAGGCTACAATCCGACCTTTATCAAAGTCGGAAACGTGATGGTACGCATTTCTCCTCCTTACACGAGGCACCACAACAACGTTTCATCAGGCAACGCCGGTCAACTGCTGTTTGTGTATGAGAAATCGGTTGGAAACTTTCCTCATGTCAGCACGTTGTAGGTGTTGCCACCGGCGCCAACCTTGTGTGAATGCTCTGAAAAGCTAATCATCTGCATATCACAGCAGCTTCTTCCTGTCGGTTAAATTTCGCGTCTGTAGCACGTCATCTTGGTGGTGTAGCAATTTTAATGGCCAGTAGTGTGACAGCTGAGGTCATCAGTCCCTTAAACTTAGAACTACTTAAACCTAACTAACCTAAGGACGTCACACACAAACATGCCCGAGGCAGGATTCGAACCTGCGACCGCAGCAGCCGCGCGGCTCCAGACTGAAGCGCCTAGAACCGCTTGGCCACCCCGGCCGGCGCTCATTTTCCTTTGGATCGGTTCGTCAATAAGCAAAATTGGCGCATCTGGGGGGCTGATCATCCGTATTTCGCGATCGAGAAATCTCTTCAACCTCAACGGGTTTTTGTGTCGTGTACAATGTCCAGTCACGGAATAATCAGTCCGTTATTCCTTGACGGCACGGGTGACTGCCGAACGGTACGTGAAGGTTTTGGAAAATTATTTCATCCACATTATGCAACGTTGCCCTGATTTCGACAAGATGTGGTTCATGCAAGACGGAACTCGACCTCATCGAAGCAGGAGGGTGTTTGATGTCCTGGAGGAGCACTTTGGGGACCGCTTTCTGCTCTGGGGTACCCAGAGGCCACTGGCATGGGCCTCGACTGGCCGCCATATTCTCCGGATCTGAACACATGTGACTCCTTTTTGAGAGACTATATTAAAGACAAGGTATACATCGATAACCGCAAAACCATAGCCGAGTTGAAAACAGCTATGCAGGTCATGGACAACATAGATGTTTGACACTTCAGCGTCTCTTGCAGAATCTCGCTATTCGTCTGCACCACATGATCACCAAAGATGGCAGGCATATCGAACATGTCATAACCTAAATCCGAATTTCTGCAGTGACGTATACATATTGAGTAAAGTATGTGCACGCCGTAGTTTGTAACTAATTTACGTTTTTTCCATATTGTTCAATAAGTGCCTCCCTGTACCACTTAATACCATGGCTACGGTTGAGTAAGCAAAGGAATAATAGAACATTGGTAAACATGCCAGGCTTATTTGTTTGGTTTTGTCTGTGTGCAATATTACCCAGAAGAGTGTTGTGTACATAGAGAACAGTTACCTGAACTCGTACGTTTGTATACCTGTGTGAATGCCCATTCCATACTGCTCTACTGTTTCCTGTACTACCGCGACGTCCACAGTTAAATTCTGGCAGTGGTACGATGCCTACTATATGGTTACTGCACTTGAGTTCCTGAGAGACAGCGGACAGTGTGCACGTATTTGTTATGGCTCCAAGAGAGAGCTTTATGCCCCAAGTTGCGAATCAATGTGGCGTTTCTACTCATACATGGAGAGTGTAGTACACCATTCACCGCCAGAAGACAACAGGCAGCAATAAGGACCTATCACGACCAATACTATATTGCAAAACAAAGATGAGTGATGACAAATTCATCAGAACATGTACTAAAATAAATAGGTTCAAAACAGCAGCACAGATTCGCGTAGAAGTGGTAAGAAATGAACAAGGAAAACATATCTGTTGCAACAGTGAAAAGAAGTAAAAATAAAATACTCTAATGGGCTAAGAAGCATACTAAGTGGACAAGTGAGGGTTGGAAGAAAGTGTTACTGACAGATGAATCTGAATTCGAGATTTCTGGTTCTCGGAGGAGAACTTTTATTCATCGATCTGAAGGATAAAGGGCGGTCTAGAAATGTATTCTATCAACAGTTAAACACGATGGCCGTTCTATGATTTGGAGGTGTTTTGCAGGAGATAAGAGTTGGTGACATTGTGAAAATAGAAGGGCGTATACACCAGGCTACTACCTCTACATACTTCAGTATCATACGACACACGTGGATTATGCCGAAAACCGAAAGACTTTACATTAAAACAGGATAACAACACAGAACATCGGTTGTCGTTCTGTAAGAAGTACTTTGCTGTAAAGAAAAAATGGAAGGCACTGAAAAACACAGTGTGGCCGTCCCAAAGCCCTGATTATAATCCTACTGGAACGAGCGGAGATGAAAGGGAAAGATGAATCCGAGAAGTTCACACAATAAACGAGGAACATCTCTGGAAAGTAGTTAAGTGTGGGTGAAATCATACAGACTACCAATACCTACAAAAACTTATTGACTGCATACCTCGCCGGCCGGAGTGGCCATGCGGTTCTAGGCGCTACAGTCTGGAACCGAGCGACCGCTACGGTCGCAGGTTCGAATCCTGCCTCGGGCATGGATGTGTGTGATGTCCTTAGGTTAGTTAGGTTTAATTAGTTCTAAGTTCTAGGCGACTGATGACCTGAGAAGTTAAGTCGCATAGTGCTCAGAGCCATTTTATTTCACTGCATACCTCGAGTTTTTGAGGCTGTAGTTAAATTCTAGGACGCCATTCTGATGAAAGAAAAATTTGATTTTTCTGTTTCTATTACATACGTTTAAGAGTACATAATTACCTTTTTTTTTTTTTGAAGAAATAAATTTTTGTTTCTGCTCGTATTTTAAATATAAGGTAACAGTCATGCTTTATTGAAATTAATGGGCGGTACTGTACATTCTGCTACTGATTCTGAGTGGCTGGAAGGCCAAGATGTTAAATAATTTCGTGGAAGTACTCGTGGTGTACACAAGTCGTGTTCCCTGATCCTTCGTGATCAACCACGTTACTTAGCGTAGTTCGAAACACTAAGAGAACTCCAAGTGCGTTCTCCGCGCGGCCGTGGAATTCTGCTGTTCGGGCGCTTTCCTGTCTTTCCCGGCGAGTGTTGCCGATTAGCGAGCGTGGACCTGTTCCGTAAAAAAGAGGCTCCAGAGCATAGTGTGGTGTCATTAGCTAACTATAGGTGCTGGCGGATGTAAGAGATGGACTTGGCAACGCTTACTTCATACAAATAAATTTCATTTGTTTGCGTGCAGTTTGAGTGCGGTGTTTTCGTGAGACTGAACTGTGTTGCTGTTTTGTTGGGTGGAGATATCGACAGGAGACATAAGCGACCAGCTCAGGGCGGTCTATGAGCTGTAAGAGGTGAGCGTATTCCAGTCCAGAGCTCGGATCGCGGAATGTTTATTAAAGTAGTTACGCAGCTACAGTGCTCTTAATTACTGACTTCAAAGTGGTGAGAAATTTAACTGTATCTCGTGGGTCAAAGCGAGGCTGGCAACTCTTATTTATACTGATTTTACATGTGTATCAGAGCAGAGAATTAATTCGGCTCTGCCAACAACCGCTGTCGTTTAAGCTCGCTGATCATTACGTCACGTAATTTGTTTCGCGCGCCGCACATCGACAGCAGAGCTTTGATTTTGGTCGCGGGAGCGAACCGTGATTATTTCGCGCGACCCCACGTAAGATCCGAGGACGGAAAAAGGTACGCTGCAGATTAACTTAGAACAAACATAGCTCAATTCTGTGCGAGGCAGGACCATCAATTAAAATACACAATGGAGGAATGGGAGTAGGTACAACTGAATGTCCAAAACTTCTAGGTGTGTATATTGATCACAATTTGCATTGGGTATCACATACTGTCCATATTTTCAAACGCTCGATTTCCGCAACAATTTTTCTGCGTCTGACTGCTGCTTTTGGTAATAAAAGCACCAGAAAGTTGACTTACTCTGCATACTTCAGTTCATTAGTAACATAAATTTTCTGGTATGTTTTCATAATTCCACACAAAAAACTCGTCGCAGAGAAATGTGCTGTAACGTAGTGTCTTATGCAGGCAACTGTTCGACAAAGTAAGCATGCAAACAACAGAACAGCAGCAATGCATTATATCGGCACGCATGCAACATCAAGCTTACCAATATGTTCCAAAATGCCGCGCATAAAAAACAGGAATTTTCTGGGGCTCATACCTCGGGTCCTATTGGCGACAGAAAGGCAGGATCAAGTGTTTTGGATAGTCATTGTGCAATGGGCCTTTTGTATACCCTAATACCACAAAGAAGGATCGTCTTAATGTCAGTACCCTACAATAAGAGGTTAAAGTACGAATATTAAACACTTCCTCCGGGTTAGGCAAATGGAACAAATCGGTTTTCTTTTTTTATGTAGTCTACAGTACCTAGGGGTGTTTATGGAGGCAACATTAGTTCGTAGGCGGTGCGTTATAAACATGAAAAGACCTTTAAATTTGTTTTTCGTACCAGGACCGAGCCGCGGATTCCAGAACGGCTCCGATTCACAAATGGCTAAATTTTATACGGTATATTCCTCTAAGATTCTGATCTCTAATAACCTTGAAAATTTTCCTTTTTATGCTGAGAGAGATGGAGACAGTAGCAGTGGGAGAAGGATGAAAAAGTAATAAATACTGAAAGGTAGTAGACAGTACAGAAAGAGCGATGGAAGCAGTGGCGGTGTGAGAGAAAGAGAGGGACACTGGCAATGGAACCTAGTTGATGGTGAGACAACAGTGCAAGGAAAAGATTGACGGAGACAATGAAAGTGGGAGAAATAAATAGAAGGAGACTATGGAAGTGGATGAGAGCTAGTGATAATGAGACACAGATTCTATAACAATGACAACAAGCGAGATATATATATATATATATATATATATATATATATATATATATATATAGTTACAAGAGATAGCAGCAGCAGCAGCAGCAGTAAGAAGGAACGATTGCGGTAGCTGCCGTGAGAGAAGACAGCAACAGTAAGACAGAACGAATGAGTGTGTGCAGTGATACAGGAAACAGTAACAGTTTGAGAGACAGAAAGATATAATGACTATGAGATGAGCTGAATGAATGAGTGAGAATGGGTAACTGGGAGTGGATAGGTATGAGCGACTTACAGCGATGGACTAGTCGGGTGTGAGCGAGTTACGGTTAGTGGAGCTTGTGTTAATCAGAGATAAGTCGCATGTTGGAAAGTGCCCAAGTATGTTTGTACGTCAAAATTTTTTCAATGTCAGAAACATATTAGCATTTATTGTGCTCCGACAAGAGCATTTTTCCGTTGTTTTACTCTCTTATGAAGTTAGTTTGTCGAACCAGTCACAATTTGAAAATAGTATTAGTGTTAAATAATATATGACCAGGAACAAAAATGGATTCCAGTATCGACAACTTCAGCTTACTGCAGTACAGAAAGATGCGAATTATGCAGCCGTAAAATAATCGGACTACATCCTTTGTCAACTGAATGTGTTGCCAGACACTGTCAACATTTTTAAAAAGAAATGAACTTATCTACTGACGACTCTCATTCTACGCGTGAATTTACTAATTTGGGGTTGGTTGTGTTTCATTTATTAAGTTTTATTTGATATTAGAGACTATGAAATAACTGCGCGGCTTATAAAGAATTTAACGCAGCTAATAAACCGAATATCTCCAAGCTACTTGTGTACCAAATCTAACAAAGGAACTGTTCATAAGCCACGCACCTGCTAGACCATAATGACGTACAAGTGCAGCGTACGTTATACATCGTCCGTACATATGTAGAAGTAAATACTCGCTGTGTGGAACTCTGGTTTATAGGCACCATTACAGTCTGTTCTATATGGACACGTGAAACAACCAGAGATCTAAAGCCACAGTTGGGTGCTCTAAGCTGCTCCTACAAAGGAAGGGTAATCCATTTCCATAACCAACGTGCTCTCTACTGTTATTCCGCTTTATTAGCGGGATCACCTGTACAGCGAGTTCAACAGGGCAGCTCATCAGCGCTGCACAAGATCGCATAGCGTATAACACCGGCAGTCAACGATAGTTAACAGGATCACAGGAGCGAATTCATCCGCCAGCGAGCACTTACTAACTTAGCTGTTAAACGCGGCACAATTAATCAACTAATGGCGACATTCTGTCCCGCCGTCATGTCAACGGCAGGGACGCCGGTCTTAAGTTTGCTGCGTCGCGTAAATACTAGCCGCACACTGACGTGACGCAACTGAAATTAAATCTAAACATAAAGCCAAGAGTGAAACACCTTGCAAACGATGCCGGCTTGGCTTAAAAGTTGCTAAATTAACTGCCAGTCAATGTAATAAAAATGTAAAAAACGTCGAGAGGGTGAATAATATTATACTGGTATTTATAACTTAAATGGAGTGATGGGAACGATCAAATGGAAACAATCGATTCAGTCAGCTGTTGGAAAACAATCGACTCATCCCGTTGTAGTTTTACGTATCGGTTGAATTATTCATCGTTCTTTTGTGAGAAACCATTCTGTGTGAGCAACCGGATGAAAACAGTCGACGCTCTCCGGGAACATTCATTCATTCGTTTTGCGACTGTTAAATCGTAATTATTGACTACATTCTGTTATCGCGTGTCGCCACTGTTACTGTCGTTCCGATATTCACTAGACGTGGGCAAAGTACTCCTTTTTATGCAACTTATTCAACTGCTTCGATGAATCAGTTCAAATGAACTACATAGTTCATTTTAAATGCTGAAGTACCAATAAATAAGAGCACTTAGAAAAGCCGTTAAACTAATCAAGTAGAAAGCAAAATTTTACAATTTTGCTGCTTACAAAAACTGAATGAGCTTTAGAAACAAACCTATGTGCATATTCCAACGATTTTTTTTCGTTTTACTTGGAATCTTTTAGTCAGAATGGCCTGAGCGCTTCCAGATCCAACCCAGGCCTTTACCTCTGAACATGGCAACCGGGAAGCACTAAATTTAAGTATTCTCGCTCTCACCAAGAGCGTTTAATTGCTTCTTAGTTATTTTTCCTTATCTGATAAGGTCTGTAAAAAGGAGAATCTGGTTCTTATTTAAGAGTTTGTAAACATTAGTTCTTAAGATAACCGCCAGGATAGCCGAGAGCGCTAACGCACTTCTTCCTGGACTCGGGTAGGTGCGCCGGCCGCGGATCGAATCCGCCCGGTGGATTAACGACGACGGTCGGTGAGCCAGCCAGCCTGGATGTGGTTTTTAGGCGGTTTTCCACATCCTCCTAGGTGAATACCGGGCTGGTCCCCACGTCCCGCCTCAGTTACACGACTCGCAGACATTTGAAACACATTCACACTATTTCACGATTTACACTAGACGCAGACAGCTGCGGTACACTAATTCCGTCCCGGGGGGTATGGGGTGGCGGCAGGAAGGGCATCCGGCCACCCCTTAAACATTCGTCATGCCAAATCCGTACTTAACCCTGCCGACCCTGCGCACAATGCGGGATAAAGGCAGTAGCGAAAGCGTAGCGAAAGAAAACATTAGTTCTTAAGATGCGAAAGAAATATTTAGGTACAGATGCTGGAGACTGAACTGGAGCAAGTGAACGGTTTCGATCGATCTTCCGATCCGATGCAGTCCACCCAGTTTACTGTTAGGACTTCAGAATTACGGACACTTAAGTCCTGGGAGCGGGATGTGCTCAGTATTAAAGGGAGAGGAATCTCGTTCTTGCGCATTCCAACTTCCAGTAGGCAGGGGACGCGAGGAGAACGAAAAAAAAGGGCTGCTCCACGGAGTTCTATTCCCGGAAAAGTTCATCTGAGTTTGTTAGTTAATGAACCACACATTTGTACTAAGTGCCAATAACTTGCTTTTGAGTTCAGCTTTTCGTCCATGTTAATGAACAGTCGTTTTCTTAATAATGTACTTGATGTCTGGATCAGAATGTCGAAATGCTCACTGGCTTGGCAAAGGAAGAAATCATAAGACTGCATAACAAGTTATCCTCAGAATCAATTCAACGCGATAAACAGTATCTGCAAGAAAGGTTCATATAATGAAACTATATTAATCAAAGAAATTCTAAGGAAATTAACGAATCATGACAAAAAATGTCAAAAAAATATTTCCAAGAAGTGTCAGTATGTGCTTAGAAAAGGAAGTGATTAAGGAACCAAACAGTTAAAAAAATTGTATCTTTATGCTTTCTGTTCACGTTATATGAGCGTTCACCGAAACAGAATTATCGGTGATATGTGCAAGCAATCGGCAACAGAGCGGAAGAGCTTCAATAAATGTACGTAAAAAACTAGTTGCTCGTTTACTGAACACGTTGACTGCCGCATGTTCAGTGATGGATGTTTCACCGCCATGCCAGAAACACGGCATTAGGCGTGGGTCTCTGTAGTGGCCGCCGGCGGCCACACGGCTGCCAACGTGTTAAAACGTAAATTTATAGTGTAACGCGAATTATTAACCTCTTAAAACTAACCAAAAAATCCATATTTAATGCCGTAAGTAGGAAAAATTGGCATTTAAGTGAATAAATGTCGAAAGCAGTTGAGATTTAGGAAGGCGCTGTTATTCACCTGTCCTTGAAATACTATACGTTATTTCTCTCAGAAAAGTCTGCAACCCTAGCCATGGTTCATCTGTAACCGAAAAGGCTGCAAAAAATATGGCAGGCATACTAGACAGGCAACCGGTTGCAATAAATTATTGTTTTCAAATAACGTTAACCGTGGTTGCCACGAATCTTCTTCAGAAGGACAAACGAAATTCACATTAGTGATTCATTCAGTAAAAGCTGTCTCCATGTCACATGTATCGGCAACGGTAAGTCCATATGTAAAAATCAAGGCCCTCTAGAATCAAGGGCTTGTCACTCCAGTAAAACCAATCACTTAAAATAACAGACCATGTTAATAGCAACATGCCGACTCATCATGTAGCTAATAACATGGTCTGTTATTTTAAGTGATTGCCTTTACTGAAGTGACAAGCCCTTGATTCTAGAGGGCCTTAATTTTTGTATAGGGACATACAGACCGTTGCCGATGCATGTCACATGGAGACAGATTTTACTAAATGAATTTCTGATGTAAAGTTCGTTGGTCCTTCTGAAGAAAATGGGTTTAAATCCGTCGAAACAATAGATAAGACTACTTGAAAACCATTATTTATTTATTACAACTGGTTGGCTGTCTATTACACCTGCTGTTCTGTAACCGTTGCTGTAGTGCAGCATGTTCAAAACACTGAAAAAATGTGATTGAAACAACCAAACCTGGAGACTAAGTGAAAACATTCATATACAGGGTGGTCCATCTGAAGTTACGGATGAGATTATCTCGAAAACTATACATCGGGTAAAAATAGTGGGTAAGACAAGTTCGTAAGCTCAAAGGGGGACATCAAATGATACTACACGTGACCCCCAGCCCCCGCCCCCATTTTTATTGCAGTTTCGGATTCTCCATAAAAAAAGTAATCAAGTTTTGTCTGAAAAATTTTTTAAACCATTGACAGATGGCGCTGAAATCGAGAAATATTAAAATTGGGGAAGAACTTTGATTTATCTACAATGATCCGAGAAGGATGCATCAAATCGATGCAAAATGTGCACCAATTCTTTCATTACGCCAAATTACTTTTTTTTTTTTTTTTTTTTTTACAAAATGTATCCTGCCCATCACAGTTTCTGATGGAGGGAGGCGGAATGGTATTCAAATCTCGTTAGGGAACTCTTCACAATTGCATTACTCACCCGACTGTGGCACTACTGTGGCCAAACTGCGAACTGTGGCTCAGTATAAAGGTCGGTGAAATGCCATCAGACGTCACTTCACTTTCAGATTGTGACCCGTAAACATCAACTGACGAAAGTAAATTATTCTTTAGCGAAACATGGCTCACTATCTTCCTACAGAGATTATACATATGATGTTAATTTTCAGTGAATGCCATAACAATTACGCTGCAGCTGCGCAATTGTATGCGGATCGTTTCCCAAACAGATGACATCCAAGCGAAAACATGATTCAAATTGCCCACAACGAGCTCGCCTGTGTTCAACTGGATACCGAAATGAGTAGTCGTGCGATTCAGAGACGAACTGGAATACCGAAATCAATTGTTTTGAGGATTTTGAAGGCACATAAATATCATACGTATCATATCACACTGACACAGGCATTAACACAGAAAGATATGCAAATACGCGTGCTCTTCTGCCAATGGGCCTTGGAAATGATAAGAGGTAACGATGATTTTTTTTACGTTATGTTCACCAACGAAGCCACATTCAAAAACAATGGCGAATTAAATCGTCATGATTGTCATTACTGGTCCCCTGTCAGTCCACACTGGCACAGACCCGTTGACAATCAACACAAATGGTCGTTAAAGGTCTAATGTGCAATTTTAAACGGTTATTTGATAGGACCGTATTTTTTGACCGAAATGTTAGTGAGGAATCTTATTTACGATTTGTTGGAGCTAATGGAAGATGTTGATTTAGAAACTAGGCAACGAATGTTGTTCCAACAGGACTGAGCAGCTCCCCATTATGCTAAGAATGTGCGGAACGTTTTAAATTTACTGTTCCCCTGGTCGGTGGATAGGACGCGGCGGCCCAATTCAGTGGCCTCCACGTTCACCAGACCTAACATCTCCTGATTTTTTCCTTGTGGGATTATTTAAAAAATATTGTTTATGAAAGACAGCCCAGAACCCGAAACGATATGGAGCAACGCATTCGAAGAACGTGTGCAGCCGTACCACAGGATATGCTGCTCAAAACTGTGGACTACTTTCGCATACGATTGACTTTATGCATTGAAGCAAAAGGGGATAATTTTGAACAATTTCTTCGTGGCTAATTTCATTAATTAAGCACACCAAATTGTGATAGGCAAGGGGATTCACACTAATGAAGCACCCAAACATGTGACAGGCAAGGGGACTCTCACTAATGAAGCACCCGAACATGTGAGAGGCAAGAGGACTCACACTAATGAAGCACCCCAACATGTGAGGCAAGGGGACTCACACTAATGAAGCACCCCATGGGAACATCATTTTATTACGTCCATGTCGTTGTTCCTGGGTAACGCTAAAAGTAGGATACAATACATTTCGTACAAAAACAGCTTAATTTGGCGTAACGGAAGAACTGGTGCACATTTTTTATCGATCTGATGCGTCTTTCTCGGATAGTTATAAATAAATCAGAGTTCTTCCCCAATTTTACTTTTTTCTCGATTTCAGCTCCATCTGTCTATGGTTTAAAAAAATGTTTCCGACAAAACTTGGTTACTTTTTTAAGGAGAATCCGAATCTGCAATAAAAAATGGGGGTTTCCATTTAAGATTTAGAATTTGCGACCCGCCCCACCCAAGGGGGCAGGGACTGAAGGTCACCTGTAGTATCACTTGATGTCCCTCTTTGAGCTTAAGAACTTTTCTTACCCACAATTTTTGCCCGATGTATGGTTTTCGAGATAATCTGATCCGAAATTTCAGATGGACCACCCTGTACATTATATAGAAGAGACACCACAGTGTTGTTGATACAGAGGTCGTCAAATTTCGAAGGATAGACCGACTGCAGTCGCAACTGGGTATCAAAATAATTTGATGGTGAAAGCAGAAAATTTGTGGTGTACTGGGACTCAAACCTGTATCTCCCGGTTGTCTTAACCGCCTCGCCCATCTGGACACGCTTCCCGCCTGACCCAAATCTTCAACTTGTCACACGCTAGTAATGTCCACTGTCCATTCACCTACTTCCTCGCAGCGATTCCTGTATTTACACGAAATGGAGAATGGGGAAAGAAATGGAGAGGATGGGTGGGAATTTGTAACTTCCAGCCGCACAGGGCATAGTGGCAGTGCAATGGAGAAAGTTGAAAATTTGTGCCGGACCGGATTTACCGCTTCACCGCTTCTGATGAGCGGTTTCCTTAAATTTACGCACCTGCCACGCCATCACCACTCAGATATACAGAGTCCTATTTTCCGCAGGAAGCACGAACTGTGTTAGGCATCCGCACTGAAATATCAAGAGAGTCATGCCTAGAGATATACTACAGATGTGGTGACTATTTTTTCTAGGTGATGTCCAACTGAACAAAGTTACGTTATTAATATTTTGTTTGACGATTTATCTGGTAATAAATGTGCAACCAGTCGCTTTTTTTAATTTTTTGATACTATATCTTCAACCATAAACGTGTTTTCGAGCCACTGCAGGCTCATCATCAGATGAAGTTCCTATCAGAACATTGTGCGATTGAACCAAGTGTAGCTAGGGACAGTGCTGGTGATGCTGACGTAAATGACGGAAATTTAGTAATCGGTGATGAAACGTTTACGATATCGAAAATTTCTTATGTTTCAGATACTTACGGTGCTCTGCCTTGTGGTATCCATATCAAATCTGTTCCTTCAATGTACCGGGCGGTTATAACCAAATTTCCCTATTTAACACATTATAACACGGAAACTAATTACCGTACGAGGACCAGACTTGGTAACATTAATGTAAGCACACGGAAAAGAGGAATAATGCAGAATCAATTAACTGAGACACTTTTAATGTGCTCCTACGGTACATCATACCATTACACACGGGTACAGTTACTGCTACAAAAGTGGCTCAATATGGCGCCCATCAGTGTCCAGAAGAGCCTGAAAGCGCAGGATTGCATTCTGCACAGCAGAACGAAGCATCTCCGTATTTATGTTGGCTACCTCTCTTGATATGGTGCGCTTCAGATCAGCAAATGTGTGAATGTTCCCCTGCCCCTTCAGGTAACCCCACAACCAGAAATCACAGGGAGTGAGATCAGGCGATCGTGCTGACAAAGCATTTGGAAACAATCGGCTGATAATTGGGTGTTTCCAAATGTGTTTCGGAGAAGCAGGTCAACTTCACGAGCGATGTGCAGTGGGACCCCCCATCTTGCATGAAAACTGTCGAGTTCAATGCGACTCTCTCCTCTGGGGCGGGTATGACATGCTGGCGAAGTATATCGCAGTAGCGCTGGCCAGTCACACCGCACGTCTTCGGCCCCAGAGCGCCAATCTGTTCAAAAAAGAATGGGCCAGTGATGAACGTAGCCGTGAAGGCACACCATTGGTGACACGCTCACCATACAGAGGAACTTCATGCACAGTGACTGGAGGTGAAGATCCCCCACACTCGACAATTCAGTATATTCGCCCCACCCGTCAGCGAAAAATAAGCTTCGTCTGTCCATCGGATGGTCCAGGGTCTGCCCTCGTCAACTTCAATTCTTGCGAGAAAATGGAGAGCGAAGTCAACACATCATTGTGTGTCCTGTGGTTCAAGCTGCTGTACGACATGGATCTTGCACGGATAGCATTTGAGAATGGTTCGAAGCACCTTCCATACAGTGGACCGAGGGATGTTCAACTGTCGTGACACAGCACGCGCACTGCCTGACGATCGAGAATTGCGCGCAACTTTGTCTGCCCTAGCAACAGCGATTTCATCAACCACCTGTGGTGCAACCGGTCGTCGGCCTCTTCCCGGAGCATCAACCAGTCCAGTTCTCCAGTTGATTCGAACTTCTTTATCACGCTCCGCACAACAGGTGGAGATAGAGGACCCATCCCTAATCGTTTCAGCCGGCGATATTCTGGAAGTGGAGCTGCAGCATTACTGTTGTTTTGATAATACAGCTTCACCAATAATGCCCTGCTCCTTTTGTCCAAGCTCACATTGACACGTCAATAAGTGTACAGTGACTGGTCAGATGAGTGGGGCTATGAATCACGATGACTGATCACGGCACCTGGTGGCCATAGTTATAATTGGACGGTGGCGCTGTGACGCATGGAAATCATGCACCCCATATTCTGCTACGAAGTTTGGTACTTGTACTGTAATTAATTTCCCTGTTATAACTTATTAAATAGGGAAAGTTTAATTATAACCATCTGGTGCCTTAGTAAGCTATGTACTCGTATGTACACAGTATTTAGCTGCACTTGGTTTTACACTGAATCGCAGAAAGTAAACACTGAATTCTCGTGCCATGACTGCGCGTATCGCCATCTAATCTTTACAGCAAAAACTACTGGATAGACGTCAGCTGCTCTCGGCTCTGCCCGCGCTCATGCAGGTGGCTTCGGGAGCGCGGCTCTCTCATTGCCCACCTATGAGATGCTGTGTGTGCCCCTGTGGCTGTCTCAGCCACTAAGCCCCTATTACACGATGCGCGCAAACCATACAGCTACGCACCAGCGCCCCGAGCGCGAATATCTGTATCTACAGGCTGGTCCACGTGGACCTATTACACCATCATCGCGTGATGTACCTGGAGCACATGCGCAGTAGATGGTAATAACGCGCAAAATGGAAATAGAACTGTCTGATCTCTTGTAAAGTTGCTCGTTCTACAGCGCGAAACACAAGAGCGAATGTGTGGCATATCGGAACGTCATTCGTACAAATTATTTATGTTAGTATAAGGTTCCTATTTAACAATATTTCTTTTCATTATTAATTAAGTTAGTGTTATTCTCTTACGTAGGTTACTACTGTTCTGAATTACAGACTCAACAGTTAGTTTGATATTACGACACTTGGTTACGCAGGTTTACGTATATCTAAATTTACGTTTACACAGCATTTTGCACACCGAGGACCCACTTGTTTTTGGAGCTATTGCCCTGTCAGTGACAGTGAATCTTCAGATTAGGGCAGAACGATGACGAAAACGTTAAGCCAGACGTTGTTGGGTTCGACCCTGGCTGAGAAGAAGAGACGCAAGCAGAGGACTATATTCACTGCTTAGGAAAGAACTGAGAGGCCCGAAGATCCGCAAGAATTTCGGAATGTCGTGAGGATGGGCATTTCGAGAAGCCGCTGTGTATGATAGAATATGGAATTAGCAAGTGTGACACAGTCATGAGGGAGGCTGTTTCACATTGTCAAAAGTAAGAATTACATCATATATTTATGCGTTTTGTGATCGTACCAGCCTAGATCACGAATAAAATACTGGTAAATGCCCTATTATGATGCAGGCTGGTTGTAACATTACGTTCCCTGGCGACTGGGGAATCTTTTACGAGTCTGGCTTTTAGCCACAGATTAGCACAGCCCACTACATCAAAAATTACTGTGGATGTATGCACCGCAATTTCCAATACTTTAATGGACCATTACTTAATTATATACAAGGTGTTACAAAAAGGTACGGCCAAACTTTCAGGAAACATTCCTCACACACAAATAAAGAAAAGATGTTACGTGGACAGGTGTCCAGAAACGCTTAATTTCCATGTTATAGCTCATTTTAGTTTCGTCAGTATGTACTGTATGTACTGTACTTCCTCGATTCACCGCCAGTTGGCCCAATTGAAGGACGGTAATGTTGACTTCGGTGCTTGTGTTGACATGCGACTCATTGCTCTACAGTAGTAGCATCAAGCACATCAGTACATAGCATCAACAGGTTAGTGTTCATCATCACGAATGTGGTTTTGCAGTCAGTGCAATGTTTACAAATACGGAGTTGGCAGATGCCCATTTGATGTATGGATTAGCACGGGGCAATAGCCGTGGCGCGGTACGTTTGTATCGAGACAGATTTCCAGAACGAAGGTGTCCCGACAGGAAGACGTTCGAAGCAATTGATCGGCGTCTTAGGGAGCACGAAACATTCCAGCCTATGACTCGCGACTGGGGAAGACCTAGAACGACGAGGACACCTGCAATGGACGAGGCAATTCTTCGTGCAGTTGACGATAACCCTAATGTCAGCGTCAGGGAAGTTGCTGCTGTACAAGGCAACGTTGACCACGTCACTGTATGGAGAGTGCTACGGGAGAACCAGTTGTTTCCGTACCATGTACAGCGTGTGTAGGCACTATCAGCAGCTGGTTGGCCTCCACGGGTACACTTCTGCGAATGGTTCATCCAACAATGTGTCAATCCTCATTTCAGTGCAAATGTCCTCTTTACGGATGAGGCTTCATTCCAACGTGATCAAATTGTAAATTTTCACAATCAACATGTGTGGGCTGACGAGAATCCGCACGCAGTTGTGCAATCACGTCATCAACACAGATTTTCTGTGAACGTTTGGGCAGGCATTGTTGGTGATGTCTTGATTGGGCCCCATGTTCTTCCACCTACGCTCAATGGAGCACGTTATCATGATTTCATACGGGATACTCTACCTGTGCTGCTAGAACATGTGCCTTTACAAATAAGACACAACATGTGGTTTATGCACGGTGGAGCTCCTGCACATTTCAGTCGAAGTGTTCGTACGCTTCTCAACAACAGATTCGGTGACCGATGGATTGGTAGAGGCGGACCAATTCCACGGCCTCCACGCTCTCCTGACCTCAACCCTCTTGACTTTCATTTATGGGGGCATTTGAAAGCTCTTGTCTACGCAACCCACGTACCAAATGTAGAGACACCCTTCGTGCTCGTATTGTGGACGGCTGTGATACAATACACCATTCTGCAGGGCTGCATCAGCGCATCAGGGATTCCATGGGACGGAGGATGGATACATGTATCCTCGCTAACGGAGGACATTTTGAACATTTCCTGTAACAATGTGTTTGAAGTCACGCTGGTACGTTCAGTTGCTGTGTGTTTCCATTCCATGATTAATGTGATTTGAAGAGAAGTAATAAAATGAGCTCTAACATGGAAAGTAAGCGTTTCCGGACACATGTCCACATAACATATTTTCTTTCTTTGTGTGTGAGGAATGTTTCCTGAAAGTTTGGCCGTACCTTTTTGTAACACCCTGTATATCCGTCTCCGGATAAACCAATGAAAACAGCTAGGAACGGGAAAGGTGCAGGTAACGGTAAATTAAAATACTGTTATGTTATGGTTTGTTTAATTGTGTACATTTCCTCACAGAAGATGTTCAAACAGTCCACTGTCAAGTTCAATGCATGTTGCTACTCTTGTAGACAGGTGTCATGTCGCCGATCGGAGCTCAGTTTTGACTTCCTTTACCTGAGCACAAGCATGTAAAATACGAGCGAGAAGTTCCTCTCTTGTGTCCACTCTGTGCTTGTAGACAAAGCTCTTCAGCCACCCTCACAAACAGTAATCCAATGGGGTACGATCGGGTGACTCGGTGGCTAAGCAATGACTCCACGGCGACCGATCCAACGACCAGGATACGTTGTGTTCAGATACTGTGTCACTGGCCGTACGGAATGTGTAGGCGCTCCGTCGTGCTGAAAGTACATACGAGCTCGTGTTGCCAAAGGGATATCCTCCACGTATTTTGTTAACACATTCTGAACAAACTCAAGATACCGTGTCCCAGTAAGACGGTTATCTGTAACAACTGGACCGATGAGTTGATTATCAATAATACCGCACCACACGTTGAGTGAGAAACGTCGTTGAAAATTCGTTTCCACAGTAGCATGCACATTTTAATTTGCCCATACATGAGAGTCGCGCGTGTTGCTGATTCCGTTGCGGGTAAATGTTGACTCTTCAGTTAACAGAACACGTGGAATTGGCATTGATCCATCGACAGAATTCCTGCAATGCGGCAGCATCTCCTTCATGCAAATGTTGTACACTCTGCCGATGAAAGGGATACAGACCGCGCTCGTGCACTGTGCGTATTACTCGTGTTTGTGGAATATCAAGCTGGGCAGCAACTCTTGGTTCAAATGGCTCTGAGCACTATGGGACTCAACTGCTGAGGTCATTAGTCCCCTAGAACTTAGAACTAGATAAACCTAACTAACCTAAGGACATCACAAACACTCATGCCCGAGGCAGGATTCGAACCTGCGACCGTAGCGGTCTTGCGGTTCCAGACTGCAGCGCCTTTAACCGCACGGCCACTTCGGCCAGCGGCAGCAACTCTTGTAGAGCTAGTAGTAGGGTGGCGTTCCACTAGTTGAAGAATGTTCTCAACTTCATTAAGAGTTTGTTATACGGGACGTTCAGAGACAACAATTACGCTGCGAAGCGTACCAGCTCACGCAATCCGTGAAACACCCTCCTAAACACTCTGCTATCTGGCACTCTGCGATTCGGAAATCGTTGTTGGTATTCTCGCACAGCAGCGCTGGAATTCCCATTGGACAAACCATAGACAAACACCACGTCAGCATGCTCTGCCTGCGTGAAGATCCGCGGCATTTTCACTACACAAAACTGCATTCGTTGTTCACGAAACAACACTGTAGTACCGAGCACTACGACAAGCACTGTCGGACTGACACTTGAGGTAAAGCACTGCACCATGCGCGAGTGAACTGCGTACTTATACGGTTAGTAACGACGACGCTACACATTTCCCGTTTCTAGTTGTTTTTGGTTTACCAGGAAACGGTTAAGAAAAGGGCATATATATATATATATATATATATATATATATATATATATATATATATATATATACTCCTGGAAATGGAAAAAAGAAGACATTGACACCGGTGTGTCAGACCCACCATACTTGCTCCGGACACTGCGAGAGGGCTGTACAAGCAATGATCACACGCACGGCACAGCGGACACACCAGGAACCGCGGTGTTGGCCGTCGAATGGCGCTAGCTGCGCAGCATTTGTGCACCGCCGCCGTCAGTGTCAGCCAGTTTGCCGTGGCATACGGAGCTCCATCGCAGTCTTTAACACTGGTAGCATGCCGCGACAGCGTGGACGTGAACCGTATGTGCAGTTGACGGACTTTGAGCGAGGGCGTATAGTGGGCATGCGGGAGGCCGGGTGGACGTACCGCCGAATTGCTCAACACGTGGGGCGTGAGGTCTCCACAGTACATCGATGTTGTCGCCAGTGGTCGGCGGAAGGTGCACGTGCCCGTCGACCTGGGACCGGACCGCAGCGACGCACGGATGCACGCCAAGACCGTAGGATCCTACGCAGTGCCGTAGGGGACCGCACCGCCACTTCCCAGCAAATTAGGGACACTGTTGCTCCTGGGGTATCGGCGAGGACCATTCGCAACCGTCTCCATGAAGCTGGGCTACGGTCCCGCACACCGTTAGGCCGTCTTCCGCTCACGCCCCAACATCGTGCAGCCCGCCTCCAGTGGTGTCGCGACAGGCGTGAATGGAGGCTCGAATGGAGACGTGTCGTCTTCAGCGATGAGAGTCGCTTCTGCCTTGGTGCCAATGATGGTCGTATGCGTGTTTGGCGCCGTGCAGGTGAGCGCCACAATCAGGACTGCATACGACCGAGGCACACAGGGCCAACACCCGGCATCATGGTGTGGGGAGCGATCTCCTACACTGGCCGTACACCACTGGTGATGGTCGACGGGACACTGAATAGTGCACGGTACATCCAAACCGTCATCGAACCCATCGTTCTACCATTCCTAGACCGGCAAGGGAACTTGCTGTTCCAACAGGACAATGCACGTCCGCATGTATCCCGTGCCACCCAACGTGCTCTAGAAGGTGTAAGTCAACTACCCTGGCCAGCAAGATCTCCGGATCTGTCCCCCATTGAGCATGTTTGGGACTGGGTGAAGCGTCGTCTCACGCGGTCTGCACGTCCAGCACGAACGCTGGTCCAACTGAGGCGCCAGGTGGAAATGGCATGGCAAGCCGTTCCACAGGACTACATCCAGCATCTCTACGATCGTCTCCATGGGAGAATAGCAGCCTGCATTGCTGCGAAAGGTGGATATACACTGTACTAGTGCCGACATTGTGCATGCTCTGTTGCCTGTGTCTATGTGCCTGTGGTTCTGTCAGTGTGATCATGTGATGTATCTGACCCCAGGAATGTGTCAATAAAGTTTCCCCTTTCTGGGACAATGAATTCACGGTGTTCTTATTTCAATTTCCAGGAGTGTATATATATAGGATGACTCAGGAGGAAAGGTACATGCATAAAGCACTCCGTCTTCAGGCGACAAGTGGCCCATCGGGACCATCCGACCGCCGTGTCATCCTCACTGAGGATGCGGATAGGAGGGGCGTGTGGTCAGCACACCGCTCTCCCGATCGTTATGATGGTTTTCTTTGACCGGAGCCGCTACTATTTGGTCAAGTAGCTCCTCAATTGGCATCACGAGGCTGAGTGCACCCCGAAGGTACATGCGTAAGGGGTGATATATGTATATATATATTCTACTCCGAGTTTTGCAGTCCTCGTCTGTCGCACTGGGGCAAACTGCACGGACTTTCTCGCCTATCACTGCCAATTTCTCTTTTCTGGCAAGCTGAAATATAGCAAGACGTGCAATCAAATAAAACACGAACTTTCGTAAGCTAAGGCATTACGATACGGATCGAAAATAACCGTGTAACGTTATGTGCATATTACTCAGAAATTCTGGCAAATAAGTTTTTTTTCTGCATTTATGAAAATATACTTACCGAAAAAAATGCGGAAAATCACCAACACGAAACTCTGAAATAAGCCACTAGCCACCTAACAATAAGCAAATAACAAGCAGAAAGCACTGCGCCTGTGCGAGTTATCGCTGCCTAGTGCGCATGGGCGGATTGACGGCAGTTTAGAACTGCTCTCTATTCTGACGCGCGGATAATGTGCCTGCCGATTATCGTACTTTCACTCGTTCTACCGCCAGATGGCTGTGGCGCTGGACCAGTACCGCCGCGCCGCCATCGCTAGCTAGTACGGTACTCACCGGGGTCGGGGTGGCGGAGGTTCCTGGCCAGGTAGCAGAGCTGCAGCGGCAGGTAGCGCGTGTCGGCGCGCTGCGGCGAGCGCGGCGAAGGCGGCGCGGCCGACAGGAAGCCGCGCTGCAGCTCCCAGCCCACCTCGGAGATGATGCTCGCCTTGCGGAAGTACGGCGTCACCTCGCGCAGGTACTTCACTGCAACATAGAGCGAGGTCACCACTGCAGGGGGCCGGCGAGTAGGCGGGCGGCGGGCGGCGTCCACGTGAACATGCAACACACACGGAAAGAGAGAAGCGCACGGGCGCGTTAGCAGCCGACCACACACACGGCACCGTCAGCCACTCCGGGGTACCGCTGCTGCTTGCTTGTCCTAGGGGGACCGCCGTGCTTGCGGTAGGCGTGGGATGGAGATGATGGCAGGGCACCAAGCCTCTTACAAGTACAACCGACACTGACAATGAAAGAATACGCTTTTCAGAGACAGACACCAGTCGCAACAATTGTTCACTTAAATTATTCAATAAAGCAATATGTTTAGAGGCATCAGCCTCATCTTCCGGCTATAATGACATTACAGAAACATTTAAAAAAAGTGGGGCATGAAAGGGAAACAAGGGTTGGGAAGGGAGTGAGACAGGGTCGTAGCCTCTCCCCGATGTTATTCAATCTGTATATTGAGCAAGCAGTATAGGAAACAAAAGAAAAAGTCGGAGTAGGTATTAAAATCCATGAAGAAAAAACAAAAACTTTGTGGTTTACCGATGACACTGTTATTCTGTCAGAGACTGCAAAGGACTTGGAAGAGCAGCTGAACGGAAAGGACAGTGTGTTGAAAGGAGGATATAAGATGAACACCAACAAAAGCAAAACGAGGATAATGGAATGTAGTCGAATTAAGTAGGGTGATTCTGAGGGAATTGGAATAGGAAATCAGACACTTAAAGTAGTAAAGGAGTTTTGCTATTTAGGGAGTAAAATAACCGATGATGGTCGAAGTAGAGAGGATATAAAATGTAGACTGGCAATGGCAAGGAAAGCGTTTCTCAAGAAGAGAAATTTGTTAACATCGAGTATAGATTTAAGTATCAGGAAGTCGTTTCTGAAAGTATTTGTAAAGAGTGTAGCCATGTATGGAAGTGAAACATGGACGATAACTAGTTTGGACAAGAAGAGAATAGAAGCTTTCGAAATGTGGTGCTACAGAAGAATGCTGAAGATTAGGTGGGTAGATCACATAACTAATGAGGAGGTATTGGGTAGAATTGGGGAGAAGAGGAGTTTGTGGCACAACTTGACAAGAAGAAGGGACCGGTTGGTAGGACATGTTCTGAGGCATCAAGGGATCACCAGTTTAGTATTGGAGGGCAGCGTGGAGGGTAAAAATCGTAGAGGGAGACCAAGAGATGAATACACTAAGCAGATTCAGAAGGATGTAGGTTGCAGTAAGTACTGGGACATGAAGAAGCTTGCACAGGATAGAGTAGCATGGAGAGCTGCATCAAACTAGTCTCAGGACTTAAGACCACACCAACAACATACATTAGATGTGAAAATTGATCTGTGCATTTTTCGTAAGTCCTCAGATAGTCTTTGTTCATTGCAAGTGGCTGTCTTCTTGTGGTGTTTTCAGTTCTCTTTTCTCCTATGGCTTCCTGTATCTTGTTAAACACTGTTCACAAACTTGCAAAGGACACTTAAAACGCGATATCACAACTTAACTACGCAACAGAAACATGATAGGGGTCAAAACATAGTTTGTTTCGATTTAACTGTGTCGTTCCTAGTGTTGTCAGCCTCTTGCAATAACTTCTGCGCATACTGTTGTCGCATCTTTGGTGTTGACCGACTAAATGTATTACAGTTTTAGAGAACGTGACAATTTGATATTAAAAATGACAGTACAAGAAAATTATTTTAGCTAATTACAAAGATACTGCTACTGAAAACCAGATTCATTTTTGTTCTTACTTAGCCGCGCGGGATTAGCCGAGCGGTTTAAGGCGCTGCAGTCAAGGACTGTGGGGCTGGTCCCGGCGGAGGTTCGAGTCCTCCCTCGGGCATGGGTGTGGGTGTTTGTCCTTAGGATAATTTAGGTTAAGTAGTGCGTAAGCTGAGGGACTGGTGACCTTAACAGTTAAGTCCCATAAGATTTCACACGCATTTGAACTTTTTTTTTTCTTCTTACTTACGGGACCACTCGAGGACCATCGTGTAAACGTCACCATTGGAAAAATCTCTTCCCCCCCCCCCCCCCCCCCCGCCAAACTTTTTTTTAGCTTAACCGCTTGCCTCCCTTCCTGATCAGCATCTTCCACGTTTGTGCGGCCTTGGTCAAAACTTCCGCACAGTTTCACTATGATTGGAAGCCACATTGCGTTTAGTCCATTTACCACCAGATTATCACGGTGAATCTGTGTGCAATTTAGAAATTTTGCCCACAAGGATCAAACTCTCGTGCGTATTTCAACTCTGGTGTACGTTTCCAGTTGTCTTGCCATTTCAGTTGTACACTGTGGTCCATTTGTTATTCATCCCATAAAAGAACTGTCTCTCAAGGGAACCAGAAACTTCTACACTCTTCTCACAATAAAACACTTGTTGCGCAGTCGTCTTATCGTGGGTCGACATGTGTAACTTCCCCTCGGAAGTCCTTACGTATGTGATTATGCAATGTGATCACGGCAAATGTGGATAAAATAAGAAACACTGACAATAGGTGTTCCTTAGGCGCCTCCCCGCGCTGAAATGGATAACGGGTACATTCAAACCGGCATTTAGATAGGGGAAACATGGGCCCAGAGAAGGTAGCACGTTCCTACAGAAAAGGGGCTTCAGCAGTGGTTAATTATTGGCTCCATATTAGCTCTGTGAGTCATTCTACATGCTTTACAAGTACCATATATTATAATCCTGTTCTCGTACTCACTGCCGGACCCAACGAAGGAGCGAAGATTAGGATTTAGCGATCTGTCTAAGACTCGATTACAGCATTAGAGACGATGCTCAAGCTCCGGATGGACGGCGATGGAAATCAACTGGTTTCTTCCCCAAAGCAACTATGGGGGAATTCAGCCTAAGCGATGTGAGGTAACCTCATTAATCCTAAATTTGCATGGTTGGATAGGTATATGAACAGCAGTCCCCCAAAATACGATCCAGTGTTCCAAATGCTGCACTGCTTCGCTCAGTCTCCTGCCAGAGTTGCATATTGTTTCTGCTATTTGTTGCAAGCACTGACCGCCGTTCTGGAATCGGACAGTTTCGGGTGCAGCTCAACACCGCAACACTTAAAGCAAAGTTCACTATTTGGCACAATTTCAACACGTCTACCGGCAGAGCGTATGTGGAGTCGTGCACTCGCTGAATGAAAGCGTATGACAGCGAAAGTACTTTTGGGCAATTTAGAGAAGTATTAGTGTGACGATCAGGAACACAGTAGGTATTATTTGGGGAAAATCAGTTCCGTTGAAAGATGAGCTATGATATCTAGGAGATACACGAGACAGAATTTCTGTATTATTGCTACACGGATTAACAGCGCCCAGTACTGGAATAGGGAGACCAGAAACTCACTTAGTTGTTGATTCAAGACGAGGCCAAATTAATGGCTTGTCCATGTATGGAAACAGCAGAGCAATGAAACATAATGAACACTATAGGCCTTGTAACAATGACCAAAACTGCATTTGAAACATTGTGCAAATTAATCAGTTACATTGTATTCCTTGCACTCGACTTCACAGCCCTCAACTGACAGTATGAAGACGTCCTGGTTCCGCAAAGACTGCGTTATTTGAATAGGTTTTATTTTTCAAATATCGATATTTTGTCATAGCAAGTGTCATATTATTTGATGATAAGCATATGTGTGCTGACCGCAGATACTATATACAGGGTGAAAACTATTTAAACCGACAAACTATGGGATGTTGTAGGGGACATCAAAACAAATATTTTTCCCTAATGTGATTTATTCCTATGAGGAATATTTAAACCGGTAGAGGAAGATTTCTCTGGCGGCAAATTAATTAAACGAACAAACACTTTTCCTTTTTTTACGACCAAGAGACAATACATTACCACAACCCAATTTCAGTTACAGTAGATTTTCAAAAATGCTTCCATTGACACGTAAACAAAGGTTACACCGTCGCATCATGTTCTGTCTGACACGGGCAAAAACTCCAGGAGTAACCTGAATTATTCCTGCTGCTGCTACTATCAGGGCAACCAGATCCTCTTCTGATGCAACAGGAGCTGCATAATCAAGGTTGCACATCTCTCCCCACACAAAAAAAGTCCAGAGGTTACATATCTGGGGATCGAGCAGATCATGGTACAGGACCACCTCTGCCAATCCACGTTTTTGGGAACAGTCGGTCGAGGAATTGACGCACACGACTGAAATGTGCCGGCGCACCGTCATGTTGGAAACACATGCGTTGTCTTGTAGGGAGCGGGACGTCTTCCATCAATTCTGGCAATGCTCTGGCGAGAAAATTGTAATAGTACCTGCCATTTAATGGCCTAGGTAGCAGATACGGCCCAATTAAACGGTTCCTAACAACACATTGACGAGGAACCGCACTTGATAAGCGCTAGTAACTGTGGCATGTGGCTTATTCTCACTCCAAACATGCGAATTGTGCATGTTGAAGACTCCATCACACCCAAACGTTGCTTCATCGGTAAACAACACAGGGGCTGTAAATGTAGGATGCATTTCACACTGTTCCAGGTACTACTGCGAAAACTGTGCTCTGGGTGGATAATCAACTGGTTCCAGGTTGTGGACACGCTGTAAGTGAAATGGACGTAACAATTGCTCTCGAAGGACTGTTCTTACATTCGTCTGATTAGTCCCCATGTTATGTGCAATTGCACGAGTGCTGATTGAAGGATCCCGCTCCACATGCTGCAAGACAGCTTCCTCAAACTGCAGCGTTCTTACCGTGCGACGGCGTCCCTGTCCAGGTAATCTGCTAAATGACCCGGTCTCACGCAGACGTTGGTATACAGCAGCAAAGGTCGTATGATGCGGGATACGGTGATTAGGATATTGTTGTTGATAAACCCGCTGTGCAGCTCGTCCGTTGTGGTGAGCTACGTAGTACGCACCAACCTAATCAGTGTACTCAATCCAGGTGTATAGCTTCATTAGTAGACAGAGACAATGCATTACTACACTGGTGGACAGCAGTTGCCTACAACTGAGGAGCGTAATACGGCCTCTAACAACTGAAGATAGTAATATGGCCTCCACCGGTTTAAATAATCCTCATAGCACAAAATGGGATTAGGGAAAAATATTTGTTTTATGTCCCTACAACCTCCCAGAGTTTGTCGGTTTAAATACTTTTCACCCTGTATAGTCATAAACAGAACAGAAAATGATGTCATGTCCAAATGCATCATCGACGTTGCACCTGGAACATCGCTGAACGAAAGATCGTGATCACATGCAGAACAACCTAAACACAATCTCTACCAGAGGCACCAAAACATGGTAAATGAAAGATAATGCTCATATAAAAGAGAAAGAACCCGACAGTATTTGATAACAAGATAAGCGATAGTCTTCTGCAGGTCGGCACATCGTTTAAATATCTGTGTGTAATTCTAGGAAGTGATATGAAATGAGACGAACCCGTGAAAGCATCAACATGGAAGGCGAATGAAAGGCTTACATTTTTAGAAAAGAGTTCTGGCAAAAATGGAGCGCATGTGTCAAGGAAAGACGCTAGTGCTACCAATTCTTGGGTATTATTTCTGTGTTTAGAATCCTTAGCAAGTTGGCATCGCAACAGACATAAAAAAAAAATTCAGAGGATTCTAACAGGCCGGTACAGACCACGTGGAAGTGCTCAGTGAACGATGATGGCAATCTTTAGCGGTCTTGCGATACCCTGTTGGCAAAATGCAAAAATCGATATTCTAAAAAGACTGTGACATAATTCTGTTTCCACCACAGCATATTTCACGGCGGTAGAATGAGGTAACAGATTATAACGTTTTGGGGGGGGGGGGGGGAGACAAGTAGAGAGTTTACTCCTTTTCGTTCAGAGCGTGAGTAAAGTAGGACGCAAATAACTAATTTGGTACAAAGTACGTGACTAGATTCAGTTGCAGAATGGCGCTTGTTTACTTTGTGCAGCTGTAATCTTTAGTTCATCAAGTTTTGTGCACATTACTTGTTTATTTTGTCTAGCAGTGTGTTGTCAATGTCAACCGAAAGCTATTAAACGATTAACTGGCGCGAGATTCGGTAATGAACAGAACAGTAGAGAAGAACGTAGGATGAACTGCAGCAGCAACTCAAACTCTTATGTTTATGATTAACGAAGTCTATTTTCGCTATCTGATATTTTAAAAACTTTGTTTGAAAGAATGGTCATTAGCGTTTTTCATACTCGTGAAAATCAACCGAGTAATATTATAATTGGAGCATCATGTTCAGTATTGTTCGTTTCCAGTTTTTTTAACTGACTCTGGCTTCCTCTTTAGTAACACTGATAAAAAGAAGAACCGCATAGGAGTGACAATCAGTTTCCTTCGTACGAAGCGAATATTATGAAGGGAAAACCAGGTGCTAAGCCGCAGCAAGTTAGAAATACAAAGTGAAATGACGGAGTTGTTGGACATGTTTCCGAAAGGTAATATGCTCAAATCCTCCTCTGGCTGTTGTGATTTAGGTTTACTGTCGTTTTATTACTCCATGTGTGTGCGTGTGTGTGGTTTCAGTTTCAGCAAACCCACAAGCGTTCAATAAAGAACACTAGTTTCGATTCTGCACCAGACCGCAGCTATGAGCATTTGGTATGCATGCCGAGGAAGCAACGGACGTAGCGAATAACAGTTCTGTATAGGAATGCGTCTGCAAACAAAGGAGGTCAAAACAAACTCACTCTCTGTGGGGAATGGCAATGCGGAAGCTCTTTGCTCTATAATGGCCACATTGTAATGCAGGTACTTGCCCACAGACCTCTTCATTTATCTGAAATGGTGCTGCGACTGCACTGCCGCTTTGTAACAGGAAAGCTATACACTCGCAATATCTACTCTGTTTTTCTTTCGCTTTCTGGCGAAGATCATGGTTATTGAGTAAGTAGATTAAGAACTGAGCGGGACGGGGGTTCAATGGTAAGCACCACTGTCGTCTATTTTGAGCCACAGGGCAACTGGCGGTACCTTTGAGCGACAGAATATTATACATCATGAAAATGTTCTAACTTCATTCAACAGAGCTTAGGGAGACGCTTTGTAGTAAACGCCGATGACTGCCTTTCGCGGGAATATAATGGCAAGCGACAGGTGAAAGTGCTGTTGCTAAGAGGGAAACGTAAACGTTTTCCGAGATGATAGCCACATTTCATGAGTTACAAGAAAACGAAGATGTTGTTAGTGAACCTAATATCTCGGACCAGCATTCTGAGTACATTCCCAATTAATCAGAGATAGATGAATATGCAAATCTGCTTTATTTAGTACGTTTCGGGAACGTGCATTTCCCTACCATTAAAATTCTCAAATGCATGAGATATCAGGTTATTGTTGAATGGTTCTGTTAAAGTCTTGATGGAGTGTATACATTTATTTCTTCTTTTACATTTGTGCAACTAATAATGTTGTTGTTGTTGTGGTCTTCAGTCCTGAGACTGGTTTAATGCAGCTTTCCATGCTACACTATCCCGTGCAAGCTTCTTCATCTCCCAGTATCTACTGCAGACTACATCCTTCTGAATCTGTTTAGTGTATTCATCTCTTGGTCTCCCTCTACGATTTTTACCCTCCACGCTGCCCTCCAATGCTAAATTTGTGATCCATTGATGCCTCAGAACAGGTCCTACCAACCGATCCCTTCTTCTGGTCAAGTTGTGCCACAAACTCCTCTTCTCCCCAATTCTACTCAATACCTCCCCATTAGTTATGTGATCTACCCATGTAATCTTAAGCATTCTTCTGTAGCACCACATTTCGAAAGCTTCTATTCTCTTCTTGTCCAAACTAGTTATCGTCCATGTTTCACTTCCATATATGGCTACACTCCATACAAATACTTTCAAAAACGACTTCCTGACACTTAAATCTATAATATTAATAATAATAAAAATAAAAATAACTCATCCAACAAACCCTAACCGAAACAACGTCGGAAGTCAAGTTCAGCGAAGAAATCTCCCAACCTTTCCTCATCAAAACCCTCGTCCGACAGGGTGACGGACTCTCCCCACGACTCTTCAACGTCGTTCTCGATAAGGTCATCAAAGAATGGGAACAGGAACTGAAAAACAAAACAGTTGGAGACCCATCATGTTAGGAAACACCCGGGATAACACCAATGTCACATGTTTAGCATTCGGTCGGGCTCCAAATCTCTTTCATAAAAACTGAATTTATGGCCACAAAACACCTCAAAATAGAAAATTTGATCACAGAATACGGCATAATAAACACAGTCAATCACTTTAAATACGTGAGTGAAATCACCGAACCCACAGGAACAGAAAGGTTAGCCCAAAAAGCACGTGAAGTCCAAATGCGAAAACATCTACAAGAAAAGGTGCATGAATATCAGAACAAAAATTCGACACTATGCGACTGTCATCAAACGCGAAACACTGAATGCAAGCGAGTCCCTAAACCTCAGTTACAAATGGGATCTGGGTAGCATCAAAAAAGCAGAAAAGAAAATCATTCGCAAAATCCTAGGTCCAAAGGTCACAGACGAAGGATATCGGCTACATTCAAACACGGCAACAGAAAAATACTCCAACACTGGAACATGGAACAAACTACCGCAAACGACGACTGAAGTTCTATGGACACATCATGGGACTGGATGACAACAAATTAGCAAAGAAAATTCTAATATACTCACAGAAACTAAAAAAGAGAACAATCTGGATCAAACAAGATCAAAGTGATCTCAAAAACGCCAACATCACATTCTCAGACATCGCAGATCGAAAAACCTGTCAGAAGATCCTCTGCTGACAAATTGCACCGGAAGAAAAACTGAAAAGATCTACGGGAAAATGTACAAATGAACGTCGAGCTTAACATAGCGAGAGGATGAAACAATTCTGGAAGGACAAGAAAAGTAGCAACCACAGATTGTAGTTCGATTTTTGTGAACCTCTATGGGTCTAAACAATTTAAATAAATAAATAAATAATAATTGTAATAATCGTCGTTGTTATTCAGGTAATCTGCGAAGGATTTCGAATTGACCTTAACATCGAGCAGTCTGTCTTAGTCTCAGATACGTGCCATGAAAGGGCAAAACTACAGACGAAGAGATCTTCTCCAAAAATGTTGAGATACAACTCACAACGGAAGTTAAAGCGGAAGAGGTGTAACATATGCAAAGAATATGTATCTCGTTCTGGAAAAACTCTAAATACAAACGCTGCAGGACCGAACTGCCACTGTCCTCTTGTTTTGAGAAAACAGGTGAAAGCAATGTGAGGCCAACGTTCAAAACATTCTGGGATATTTGTGACTCTGATGTTCAGAATACATCTAGCTGTCAACCTAAGAAACGTATCCACGTGGAAGGTGACTTATGAATAACCGTCATCTATATTCATCAGCGAGACATTATGTCATGACATCTGACGCACAGTAAATTTCAGGAAATGTGGGAGGCAAAATTCCGTTCTTACTCTTCGATTAAAAGACGACGTACCCATGTTACAGAAAAGAAGAAAGTTGCTGACATACTGTCCCTCTGCGATTCACATTACACCCCTCCTGTTCATCACGGATTTTTCTTGTCACTAAAACCAAAACGTTTTGGCAATGGACACATCTGCGATGAGAGTGACGATTCATTAAGTACTGTCAAGCAATGAGCTATACAGTTAAGTCTACTAGTGAATATGTAAATGTTCTCATACGTTTTGTTGTCACCATATGTGATTTGGGTAACATAATGGTACCTCCGATACAGTGACGTGTTTATTTTTGTGTATTTCATGTACTGTAGTCTATTTGTCGTTATTTTTATGTGTGTATGGAAGAATACAGATGTTACAAGCCATCCAGAACAAAATGGATGTTAGAACACAATTATTCAGATTTTTGGATCGATTGCAAACTTTAACCCTCAGTATCTCCGATCTCCAATTTTGGCGCTTGCCATTTTGTTCCCCAGAGCAGCTCAATTAATGAAGCCCTTTGCTTCATGTTTCATGGGTGGAATAACAGGATGTACTCTTATTTGTACTGGACGCAACCAGCCAGCTAACGAGGCATAATTCTGAAAGGCTGACGTGAGCGCGTATCCTTAATGAGATAATACTCGGTGCCCTTAGGCAAGTTTCTAGAGCTTTCTGCGCACTGGCTGCGCTAACACACTACTGGCCATTCAAATTGCTACACCACGAAGATGACGTGCTACAGACGCGAAATTTAACCGACAGGAAGAAGATGCTGTCATATGCAAATGATTAGCTTTTCAGACCACTCACACAAGGTTGGCGCCGGTGGCGACACCTACAACGTGCTGACATGAGGAAAGTTTCCAACCGATTTCTCATGCACAAACACAAGTTGAGCGGCGTTGCCTAGTGAAACGTTATTGTGATGCGTCGTGTAAGGAGGAGAAATGCGTACCATCACGTTTCCGACTTTGATAAAGGTCGGATTGAGCCCATCGCGATTGCGGTTTATCGTATCGCGACACTGCTGCTCGCGTTGGTCGAGATCCAATGACCGTTAGCAGAATATGGAATCGGTGGGTTCAGGAGCGTAATACGGAACGCCGTGCTGGATCCCAACGGCCTCGTATCTCTAGCAATCGAGATGACAGACATCTTATCCGCATGGCTGTAACGGATCGTGCAGCCAAGTCGCGATCCCTGAGTCAACAGATGGAGACGTTTGCAAGACAACAACCATCTGCAGCAACAGTTCGACGACGTTTGCAGCAGCATGGATTATCAGCTCGGAGACCGTGGCTACGGTTACCCTTTACGCTGCATCGCAGACAGGAGCGCCTGCTATGGTGTACTCAACTACGAACCTGGGTGCACGATTGGCAAAACGTCATTTTTTCGGATGAATCCAGGTTCTGTTTACAGCATCATGATGGTCGCATCCGTGTTTGGCGACATCGCGGTGAACGCACATTGGAAGCGCGTATTCGTCACCGCCATACTAGCGTATCACCCGGCGTGATGGTATGGTGTGCCATTGGTTACACGTCTCGGTCACCTCTTGTTCGCACTGACGGTACTTTGAACAGTGGACGTTACATTTCAGATGTGTTACGACCCGTGGTACTACCCTTCATTCGAACCCTGCGAAACCCTACATTTCAGCAGGATAATGCACGACCACATGTTGTAGGTCCTGTACGTGCCTTTCTGGATACAGAACATGTTCGATTGCTGCCCTCGCCAGCACATTCTCCAGATCTCTTACCAATTGAAAACGTCTGGTCAATGGTGGCCGAGCAACTGGCTCGTCACAATACGCCAGTCACTACTCTTGATGAACTGTGGTATCGTGTTGAAGCTGCATGGGCAGCTGTACCTGTACACGCCATCAAAGCTCTGTTTGACTCGATGCCCAGGCGTATCAAGGCCGTTATTACGGCCAGAGGTGGTGGTTCTGGGCACTGATTTCTCAGGTTCTATGCACCCAAATTGCGTGAAATTGTAATCACATGTCAGTTCTAGTATAATATATTTGTCCAATGAATACCCGTTTATCATCTGCATTTCTTGTTGGTGTAGCAATTTTAATGGCCAGTAGTGTAACTGTCACCCTACAGTGCAGTCGCTCGTACAAGACTCGCCACAATTTCCGACGTGTACGTAATGGAAATGCTGAAGTCTGTCTGGCTTATTTCCATTTCCTCTGAAGGTCCAACATCGGCGCTTCGAAGTGCTAGTTGTAGCATTCTCGGCACCTTGTCATTGATGTTCAGCAAGGAGGAACCACTTATTTGAAAACAACAGAGTGAGTTTGTGTAGTTATTGTTGTATTTAAGGTTTCCAGTATGCGAGTAGACATTCCAGCAAAATCTACTTGTTAGTTTCATCCTGATTGCGCTCCACGTTCTCAATTCACCACTGTCCTATGCTTTTCTCGATTTGCTAGTAACTTCTGTTGCACAAAGATTCGACGTGAGAGCGTTAATGAAGCAGCTACAAGGCTCATGCGATTCTAAACCTACACCTTGAGGTGTTCCAGCAGGAATGTTCAACATTCAGCGATACGACAATGACGACCATTAGAAGCAGGGCTCTAAAACGCTTAACTCAAAAGCTCTGGCCACTACTTCGTCTTCGTTGCTGAGAGTCAAATCTATTGCAAGGTTCTTGCTTTCCAAATTCTGAAAGGTAGTAGTATGGATAAAAATAGGAAAAAAATCCAGTAAACATTAACTCGTAAAGTGCATACTTTAAGCACTTGTTCATCTTCGCTACTGGGAATCCCATCTCTTCGACTGAAGAAGTTCAAAAATGTTCAAATGTGTGTGAAATCTTAACTGTTAAGGTCATCAGTCCCTAAGCTTACACACTACCTAACCTCCTCCGCCGAGACCAGCCGCACAGTCCATGACTGCAGTGCCTGAGACCGCTCGGCTAATCCCGCGCGGCCTGAAGAAGTGGTCATAGGTCTTAAGATACGTGTTTTAGAGCCCAGAGATAGCAATGAAAGGGTGCCCACTCACTGTCTGCATCTTTCGAGTCGCACCAAGGCGCTGTCAAAATGGACGTATAGCCATCAACCGTATTCCATGCCCTCCCTGTATGCGGAGGGCAAGAACATTGTCTCATAGTCCAGTGACTTCAAGACACGATCTTTACGCTAAATGAAAATTTGTTCCAATCCCGGAACTCTAACGGCACGTGTTTTTCTGTATCGTTGTGTAGAACACTGAAACGGATTTCTTTTTTTCTTTTTGCGTTTCTCTACATCTACTTCCTGGCAACGTTCAGTCGTTTAGCACGATCTAGAGTAGGCACTTCAAATAATCTCCCAATGGAACAAAATCCTCTCGGCTTTCGGATCGCGTCATTTTTAATGGGATGCGGGTCCCTCATGTCATCTGACATCCTTCGGTTCCGCGGCGGAGCGGAGCCGACGGATGCTGTCAAACTAGCCTTTCCGCGCACGCATTGCCTCGGTCTCCCTCTGTAAGGTTCCAGACTTTGCTTGCTGCCTTGCTTACGTGACCAAAATACCGTGTCAACCCGAACAGTCGGTAGTTGATTTCTCTTGATGATAGCGGCAGAGACAGCTGTCGAAAGACAGAGATTTAATTCGAAATTGCTAGGTTTGAAAAAAAAAATTGATTCCAGCATACCCACGCAAAGGACTTCAAGGACATAATATCCCAGTGGAAATTAGAGATACATAATGACTTTCTTCCTGTGAATTCAAGGGAATATGGGGCATTAATACTAATACACTGACGAAAAAATATCGCAACACCAAGAAGAAATTGTGCGACATAAACGAAAGTTGGTAGGCGCGTTTCTGCATTTGAACGACGATTTCTATTCAAATGGTTCAGAAGGCTCTGAGCACTATGCGACTTAACTTCTGAGGTCATCAGTCCCCTAGAACTTAGACCTACTTAAACCTAACTAACCTAAGGACATGACACACATCCATGCCCGAGGCAGGATTCGAACCTGCGACCGTAGTGGTCTCGCGGTTCCAGACTGTAGCGCCTAGAACCGCTCGGCCACTCTGGCCGGCCGATTTCTATTCAAATTTCGTTTCAATCTTATACGAGTGGCCCTAGTAACATCATCACTATGAGGATTCAAATTAGTTTGCTTTAAATACACGCTGTGACGGTCGTGGGCGTTAGTTACCTTTGAGACTGGACGTCGTGAGTTGATGTTAGTCAAGAATGCCTTTAAGGCAACAAAGAGGGCATTATCAGTACGTCAATGAGTTTGAACGAGTTCGTGTCATAGGGCTACGATAAGCTGGGTGTTCCTTCTTCGATACTGCATAAAGATTTGGCAGGAATGTGGCCACTGTACATTAATGTTGGCAGCGGTGGTCAGGGGAATGTACGGTCGGAAGAAGACCGAGCTCCAGTCTGCAACGTGGCACTACCGAGAGGGAAGACCATCGTGTTCGGTGTATTCTTCTAGCGCATAGTACTGTACCTACAGCAGCAATCTGAGCAGCAGTTGTTACCACAGTGACACAAAAAACTCCTACCAATTTGTTACTTGAAGGACACAGCTTCGAGCCAGACGCCCTGTAGCGTGTTTTTCACTGACCACAAACCACCGCCATTTGCGAGAGCTCACTGGAGGGCAGGGCAGAGGTCTGTTGTGTTTTCTGATGAAAGCTGGTTCTCTGGTTCTACCGGTGCCAGTGATGGCCCTGTGTTGGTCAAAAGGAAGCCAGCTGAGGGCCTGCAACCAACCTGTCTGCGTGATACACACATTGGACCTACACCTGGAGTTATGGACCGGGGCGCGATTTCGTATGACAGCAGGAGCACTCTCGTGGTTATCTCACAGACCCTGACTGCAATCTGCTGATTCGCCCTGTTGCACTGTCATTCGTGAACAGCATTCCTCGGGGTGTTTTCCAGGAGGATAACGCTCGCCCACATACTGACGTTATAACCCAACATGCTCTGCAGAGTGCCGAAACGTTTCCTTGGCCTGCTCTTCAGCAGATCTGCCTCCAATTGAACACACATAGGATATCATCGGACAACAACTCCAGCGTCATCCACAAATATTGCATTAGCCGTCCCTGTACTGCCGACCAGCTGCAACAGGCATGGAGCCCTATTCCACAAACTGACATCCGACACCTGTACAAGATAATGCTTGCAAGTTTGCATGCTTTCACTCAACATTATGGCGGTTACAGAGGTTAATTAATTTACCAGCATTTCACATTTACAGTGGCTTATCTCGCGTTTATATTGACTGGTGATCCTGCAATGTTCATCACTTAAATATGTTAGCTAGACACACTTCATTTCCCTGCTTTATTTATTTTGTGGTGTTACGATTTTTTTCTGTCACTCTTTGAGTAAATTTTATGAGGCTTAAAGACCGTGATATGGGGTGTGCGAAACGCCAGGGCTCGGCCGTCGGTTGTCGACCACAACGCCAGGCTGGTAAACAAGGTGCAAGACACCCCTCCTCCAACCCTACCGCACGCTAACAAGGAGCGAACGCAGTTGTGGTTGCGCGTAATAATCTCCGACCGCCCCCGTCTGGGCTGTGCAAAGCATCTCGCTGTTACGTATATATACGGCCTGGCTTCTCGCCGTTCCGCCGTTATTCGTCATAAACTTCCGACCTGTTGCGCAGCGTCATTTCGCTGAAGTTAGACCACGCGGCGTCAAAAACTCCTATCGTTAGCGTGCGGTGGGTACGGGGTGTCGTACAGTGCCATGTAGTTAAATTTCTCCGCCGCCTTAGACACATCCGTTTCCTTGGCTTACTTCGCGTGCTCTGCTGAATTATTGTTTCCATTACGTGCACAGTATTTTGATGACTACCCACGTCTCCTTCAAGTGTTGCGATTTGTGCTGTCATCTGTATTTGCTCCTGGATTCTAACCTGACTGAACTATTGACGGTTTTACGCAGCTATTTATAGCTCATTAGCTAACAAACAGGGCATTGCCTGGCTGTTCATAAGCCAATTTTCTATTAGAAACGAAAACATAAACTGAACTGTGTTTGTAATGAAGTACCGAAAAACAATTCAATTTCGTAAAAAGATCTCTTAAATTATGAAACAGTCGCACAAGAGATGTGCATAATGTGCTGTTTGCAAGTACAGTCTCCAAATTAAGAGGCACGGTCCCAGACAGTTTCTATATGCTGGGCGTAGCTGCTTCGCGTTTCTACGAGATCTTGTAAACGTCTCTATGCCAACGGCTCCTCATCGCTGTCAAAAGCACTGCCAGGTGTCAGGGATTTTCTCAACTTGACCTGACTCTAGCAGTATCTCAATATTAGATAATAAATGTATTAAAACTTCATGCGTGATACGGCAATTTTTCACGTATCTCAATATTTATGAAGTCATATCTTTTAAAGTATGTGTCATACAATGATTTATTTGTGTAGGTACTATTCAGCGGCAGATGTGAATACTGTCTGTGAAACATGTAGCGATCAGAGCTAGTAGCAGCAGAGTAATAAATTTGAAAGATATGCACGATGCAGCAGTATTTCACGCTACTCAGTGTTTATGACGTCAAATCTCCTGAACTATGTGTTGTACTATGATACATTTCTGTAGGTGCGTTTAGCGGCTTACGTGCATACTGTCTGTGGAATTTACTGTAAATATGTTGGTAGTACAGAAGTAATACATGACGTATAATGTGACACTTTTTCGCCCATCTGACGTCGTATCTCCAGAGCTATATTAGGTAAAACAATTTTTGACTGACAGTAAAGGATAAGATTGCTACAACCTTTGATGTTCTTTTGTTTTGTACAGCACATATTGATATTCCGTGAAATGTAAAGTCTCTCAGTGCTCCCAAGCCTTGACGGATGTGATGGCCAGTGAGATTTTAATATATTAAGTGCCGGCCAGATCCCAATCTTCGTGTACATTGAAACCTCCTTCCCTGTTAATTAAATTTACTGAGAGCTTCTTGAGCTAAGCATGTGAACTAGACACGCTAATTTCGACGGAAAGGTGGTGATTCTAACTTTCTGACTAAATGGTGTAGGGTAGGTGAGAATAAAACAACGCGTGGGATATCAAGTTTTCCCAAAAGCATAAGTTCACCATTCTCTCACCCGGCAGCTTCGGGCTTTTGGCGAGTGGCGGGATGACCTCTGAAAATACCGATTTCTTTCCCAGACTTCCCCACACTGATCTAAAGCTGCCTCTAATAACCTCATTTTCTACGTGCTGCTGAGTTCTTCATCTTCCTTCCTTGGCTTTGTACCAACATATCTGCACCATATTACAATTTTAAACGCAACTGCCTGAGACACTTGTAAGTGGCAGCTACAATTAATGTTAATTTCACACCTTACATGAGATTTTATACTTCTTAACAAGTAGACAGATACGTCACCTGACAAACTTTGGTGATCGTGAGCAAATTTGCCTATCAAAATGTACAATAAGTAATGCCAAAAGGGATGACTCTCGATTCGATGGTATTAACACACTGAACGCAAATGCTACATGTCAATGAGCAAAAGGTGAAAAAAGCTGCTGGAAGAAATTATTTAGTTTGAGGACACATGCGAGTTGCGACGTCACGGCCCGCATACAACGAAAGGCTTCTAACAGCCGTTGGTGACCTGTGGCGGGAGAGACAACGAACGCGCCGGGCGATACACCGAGGGGAGCAGGTAACAGCCCAGCGCTGCTTGCAATGAAGAAATTCTTTAGAAAACTGCGTTTGGGGAATTTCCAGATGGATACAACCAGGCCAGAAAGGCAGTTAAATGGAGAGGCGCATTTAATGATCACGTCAAAGGTCCTTGGTGCTCTCGTGATGTACACGTGTAACTTTTAGGCGTCAGGAGCGGGCACAAAATGTCGGATTGGCTGAAATAAACTCGGAAGAAGAAAAGAGGGGCGATATTTCGACGCAGTTTAAAAGGTAGCTCTTTGCTATTGGCAGGGGTAGTTTCCACAAGATGAAAGGAATGCTCCCATTGGTCTGAAAAAGGCGTGACGTGAAGCACCAAAGGACACAGGTGGGGGACAGTTTGCTATGAAAGACAATACCAAACACTTCGAGGACTCTCCTCTGAAATAGTGTCAAGTGTAGAACAGGTCGCATCACGCTCTGTATGGCGCCAAAAGAGGAATCTTATGTGAACACTGCATTCACTCTGGCTGACATTCAGCTAGACTTTAGCTGTGAACTCGTCGAGCTCCGATAGCAGAGAAATGAAACGTAGTTAATTCTTCTTGCGAGAACTGAGAGAGTGTAGAAGTATACAAGATGCTCCATCTATGCATGTGTATATCGCCATTTATTCCAGACTGGGGATGAGTGCATGTTTTCTCGCCTAACGAGGAACATAGGACAGTTTCAGCTGATAAAATCAGTAAAGATTCTTTTTTTAAAGGACTTTCAGAGGGCGAGATCAGACATGCACCCGACAACGCGCGCAGGTAAATGCTGCTGGCAGAGGCATAACATTGTTCGATCACCAGTTTGCATCCACTGTGAACATGACTAAACTTGAGCAATCTGTTGCACACCCTGTCACAAAAACTAACTTCCTCCATAGACTTCTTGTCATCCTACATAGTACTGAACTTAGAACCGTAATCGGATGATTTGACAAAATATTGGCCAACTCAGACAGTGCTTCACTGTCTAGATGTAGGAAAAATCTTTTAGAGAACCTTCTATTTAAATCTGATATTGTTGTGTTCAGTGTTATTTCTGATAATCTGGACGTAATACGTTGACAACTGTCTTGAAGTTGTCATGTCACTATCTATGTAAACCAGTCTGCTTCTTTGACAGCAATACAGAAATTAAACACATTTTGTACAGTTAAACACCGATGTGCTCTGTCGTAGAATAAGCCCAGTAATTTATTCTAGTGACGCTAATGCACTAACGGGATGTTTTTGCTGATGTCTGAAGAATTTGAAAAGCAGTGGAGTGTCAGACACTGAATCAGACACAACAATAGTTACATATACTAGAATGAGTGCTTCTAGCTTACAAGAGAAGTGACCTTTTTACAGGACAGAAGTCTTTTTAAACAAAACAATAACGTGAAATAATAGAAATCAATCCGTGGGATAGTAATTACAATACAAACTTATAAAACAGACAATTGCAACAGATACATTTAGTGGGCCACATGCACGGCTCACAATACTTTATAACTGGCGTGCCCATATATACATATTATGCCACAGTTACGAGTGCACAGGCAAAGTAGGGGGAAATATGATACAAAAGCAATGACTGCTCAGCCGTCATTATCTGTATCCAATTTTACATCTGTAAAACTACTACGATAATTTGAAAGCACCAAAGTCTAGAAAGTGCGAAGTACTATTGAAACAGTAGAACGATAACAGCATTTCAGTGTGCACGTGACAACAAGCTAGGGTGTGTGTGTGTGTGTGTGTGTGTGTGTGTGTGTGTGTGTGTGTGTGTGTGTGTGTGTGTGTGTGTCAAGCAAGTGTGAAAGGCAAGGAGCTGGTGACGCCGAAGTGGCTAACTTGTGCGCATACACAATACATACAAGCAGACATAAATAAACAAAAGCAATAACATGCACATATTCACAAAACAATAAATACTAAACATGCACATGTAACACTTTACTATTTTTGTTCCTTATGTACAACACATATTAAGAAAGTAACAGGCACAAATAATCAATGTGGAAATTATAGGAAATATTTCACATTGAAATGCAAAAGTCACTAATTAGGGCTTATAAAAACACCAACAGTCCGCAAATACTTGTTGTAAGCTACCACTGGGAACTACGTAACTCCGTCACTACAAATTTGTAAACAACAATATTTATATATATATTTCAGTTACAATCATGAGCCTTTCTGAAGAGGACGTTACTGTGGCGTATCATTATTTAAAGCTCAAAAAAATTGGTTTGCCTTTTTGTGGCGACGAACACGCTGCAGTCGTTTTGTCAGTTTCCTGGGGATGAGTGCCGCTGGACAGTACACGGGAGGTCGAACAGGTTTGCGTGACCTTGACTGACGCCTCGCTCAACGACTCATTGTGCTTTTGCTCACTGTCAGGCCTCCACAGAATCCTGCAAGAGCGTATGAATATCTGCGACGCTCTGGTTTTCCCCAAAATAAACTCAGTGGCAGCTCTCTCCTTGGAAGGCACTTCTGTTACAGACGCCGTTTCGTAACTTCATGAAACTGTAAGGGCTGAAGCGGGAATATTCTACGATGCCCCACAACAAATTCCACATATTTCAACCGAAACTGTCTGACAAAAACATGTGTTTCATTACATATTGAACGCTCTTCTTAGTTCGAGACTGGAATACAGAGAAAGAAAAACAAAAAGTTAATAATTACACAGAGCTGGTAAACCGAAGCAAACAACAATCTGTTTGGCCTTTGTAGACGATCTCGTAGGTAATATACAGACCCTGAGAGAATGCAAAGAAGGACTAGAACTTGATAACGAAACAGCTAAAGTGGGAGCTCTACAAATATAGTTTGAAAAGACATGAGTAGTCTATATGGCCAGCTAAGTCCACTCTCCACGAATTTTAAAAACACAGTATAACATCATCAAGAAAACAGACAGCTTTAAATATCTGAATGAAAATATACACATAAAAAGTGAAAAAGAAATAATTAAAAACTAAACTGTAAAAATGAAAAGATTATACCTGGCAGTGACAAATCTGTACAATAAAAAATATTTTTTTTTAGATGTTAAATTAAGCATTATAATACAGCTGTATTATCAGAAGACTCAGACTATATGTGAGATCGGCAAAAGACGTGTTGGACACTCTGGGCATCTCGAGAGAACGAAGGAAGGCAAATTTACAAAGAAGATCCACATATTCTTCCAAAGCTGGGAAATGGGCGAAGGGAAAGGGTCATTGGGAGGGAGGCCGGGCGACAAGACAAAACAGAGCTTTGAAGAAATGCAGATGGAACAAGAGATTTTACCCAACTAATTCAGACTAGAAGTCCAGAAATTCAACGGTTTTCAGGAAGGTAAAACAAACACATAAACGATTGGTCCCAAATCGCCAGATGAGAGGAAAAGATCTCATTCTGAGAAAATGAAAGAGTTTTGGAGAAGGATGAATGAGAAGAGAAATAAATAGCTATCATGACGCAAACTCTAGTTAGCTTGAAACGAAATTATGAAGGAGACTATAGACAGATACACTGATATAGAAGGAAGACAAGAAGATAAAAGATACGATAGAAGATAGATAATAGCGATCCCTACGTCAGCGCTTACATTTACTGGTTTTGGCTGTGTTAGAAATGGCAATCTAGAGAGAGGTGTTTCTGTGGGACAACCAAATATCTTGAGAAAATATGAAGAAAGCTAACTTCTCTTCCAGTTACCAGATAACCACCAAAAGATATACTCTCGCAGTTTAATCAACGTAGCACTCCACGTGTAATGTCTCATAGGGGACAACTTAAGGACTTAGCATATTTAACCCTTAACTACACTTCCTATCTAGACTGACGATAGTAGCTTCGTGAGCTATTACTCGATCCCAAAAACAAAAATAACATGAAACTTATTTACTTCTATGTTTCTGTAAACTGTTGTTAAAGAATTAATAAAAGAAAGGCATCTATTATTGAGAAATCAGTCTTTATTAAAAAAGAAAACAATCTTACCGACAACTAAGGCTCTTAAATTAACATTGGCTTCTTACACACACTTTTTGGAATTAACTGAAGAAAATAAGAAAAATCTACTTCAATAATGTTCAGCTACATGTTTTGAGATCAAATAATTGATCAATTAAATAAACTAAAAAAATATCCAATGACTTTTAATAAAAAACGACAGTAGATGCATGAACAAATCAATTAAGCACTTATTAAAAAGTTGTTCATCACAGTGAAGATAATCCTTATTGTCAGTGGAACGCATTTCACACTTTTTTGATATGTAGAACATGTTTTGGCAGTTTTTGTGTCTTTCTGGTATGGAATATGTGGCATCGTGACACCTTTTGACTTTTTTGGCAGAGTCAGTCTCTAAGATTGGTCGATGCTGCTATTATTTTCACAATTTTTCCTAAATTGTCCGCAAGTGTGCCGGTGTAAGCTGTTGCTAGCACACCGGTCGGCAAAGATGTAGTGCGAAGATCGATAGCGGGTACTGGATCAAGCGCACCTATCACGAGAGGGGCCAGAGACACACCAGCAAGCAACATGCCGCCAACGGCCCCTCGACAGTACGTATTCAGGCCGACGCCACTGACCGGAGGATCTCACTGACTCACTACTCCATTTTGGCGTCTGTCAGTCCACTTGCAGAGCGGGCCCAGTTCACATCACAGACTATGACAGCTCACAGTGACCAGATTAGTGACTACAGCGAGACTAGTGTTTGTAACAGCAAGTTTACTTATATTGTCTACAAGAGGACTACTACTGATGAGCTAGTACCACAATGCATGGACTCTATATTTAAGTTAAGTAAAACTATGTTCGTATAAATAAAGAACCATATTAATCCACATGTGCATTTTTGTTGTAGAAAGAGGATACTGGCCACCCATAACAACATCCACTCCGTCTCTTCCTTGCAGTACAAGACTTTACAATGGCGACGCGGATAATACAGCACGTCCCTAGCAAAATTTATAGAATTAATTTTCTTCCCTTTGATTTTTTTTTCATGATGACATGCTGAGTCGTGTTTCTCGATGCCCCACCTGGCTATTCTTGTTCATAAAGGTTTTTTTCCATAGCTGAGTTTTCTTACGATTTCCTGGTCTTCTTCCCGAAACTTCTCTTCTTCTCCTTCTTTACCGTCTTCTATTTCATTATCAGTTTAATTAACACATATCGTTGTTTCGTTACCACTAAACTCTGGTGCATCCAGTGAGTCAGCAGTCTTCACTAGCTAACAATAACTCCAAAATTTGACCATCGTTCAAACGTAGTTCCATTCTGTCTCAAACAATTAAAAAACAATTTGTGGTCACAAATAAGACGCGTAACGTTTATAACTTCTTGGGATGGATTTGGACACCCAAGTGGTACGTACCTAAGTAAATAATGGTCGCTGGTTAGCACGGGCCTGCGCAACACAAAAAGCACAACCGGCACTAAGATTACACAGACGCGCAGTGGCAACGCTGCAATAGCAAATGTAAAGGAAAGAGTGACACTTAGGGGTGATAAATTCACCAAGGAGAATAGTTAAGAATTAAACACGCTAAAGTTTTGCTGCAGGAATCTTACAGGAAATGCTACAACATGACTCATAGAAGGCAACTACCCATAAATTTGGTAAGAGAGCAACATGACAGTCCTATTTTGTCACCTAATAGGTAATCCAATCGCCGCCATTATCGATTATGGTTTGCCACCTTATCCATCTCTCCGGTAAGTCATTCACGTTTTCAACCTCTAAATATTGCTTGATCCACTTCGCAACGAATGTCCTTTTACTTCCTAAGAATTTTAGAACAGCAGCTCCATATAAAAGCTTTGGTCCCGTTGGATCATTTACAAGAAACGCTGCCTCGTGATGCTTCAGAGGTTTTGCACACATTTTAAACTGCAACCGACAAAACAAAACATTCAACTCTCACACTTATCTACACATTGTGCAAAAGGGTGTTTATTACACTCGAGACCAGTACCAGAGATGTCGCTGCGGCCGTTACATTTAAAATTATGGAGTACACTTTCTTGTGCAACTGACTGTATATATACACTGAAGCGGCAAAAAAACTGGTATAGGAGTGCGTATTCAA